>NW_026926492.1:0-28400 GCF_032062105.1 Saccostrea cuccullata | reverse complement strand
TCCTTTGTTAAATCCGATAGTGGATCTGTGTGATACATAAAAAAATTGATAATGCTGTGATGAAAAAAAATTGTCATAACGTACTACACTTACCAAATAAATGGTAAACAACAAAATAAATCTAAAAAAAAAAACAATACGTATACTGATATGCTTTCAATTTACAGTTTGTTCTTTTTCACAGAAAGAGATCGTAGTAATCTAGTTTCAAATGTGAAAAGTTTAAATAAAATATCAAAGAATAACAAATTAAAACACTTGTTACGTCAATTTACATGTATCTAGTCAAACAAGCTCATTAAATTTTAATCTCGATTCGGTGCATGTAAAAAGACATTTGTACAAATTAATTTTTTTGTCTATCGTTAAAAACAATATGACGTTGAAACATATTACTGTTTTTGTATGAACGACTTGAAAATATATATCATAAAAGTGCTTAAAATAGTAATTTATTCACCAAGTTACATGTACCTTTATTTTTTCTGAAGTCCAGAGGTCCAGTTTCATCCCCAGACAAATCTTGATTAGTTACAGAAGTACAAAGAGGGTCTTTGTCTACATCTGTCTTTGGGCGTTTTGCTAGGATAATCTGCAACGAAACGGTTAAAATGTTTCCGTGTTAAAAACAGAAAGATATTTTGACACCGAATCATTCAATCATTATATATTGACAGATGTTATCCCCTTTCTGCAATGGCGCATGCAAATAAAATGAGTAAAGCGCATTAAGTGTCTTATATTTGCGGTTTTTTTTATTGATTTTATTTCTTTATTCAATTTGGCACACTGTTACAATTACTTTTTTTCAGATAACATCTTTCAAACAATAATTATGACATTCTTATATTTATTTTTTCCTTTCTACATGTCTACAAAAGTGATTTATATTCCGACATTCCTGTATAATTGTTCTCCGCTTTCGCAAAAGCCATGGAACATAAAATGTTATTCGTCTCTCCCTCTGTCATTCTGTCCGTTCATCACTAAATATTTAATCTTGGTCTGTCCGTCACAAAAACTTAAATTTGGTCATATCTTTTAAATAAGAAGAGATGGGACTTCCATAATATATGTGTACATAACCTGTGACAAGACCTTTCAAAATACACTTTTTACACTTTGACCTTGTACATGTCCTTAGAGGTTGACCTTTTAAAAAAATCATCATTTTGCATTTTCATAACTTTTTAATGAAAAGAAATAGGGCTCTCATGTTAGAGACATGACCTGTGACAAAATCTTCCCTTAAACACTCTGATACTTGATTTTTGACATCGTACCTTGACCTAAAAGTTTGACATACTTTTCAAAAACCTTAACCTAAGTCATGAATTCTGAATGAAAAGATAGGGCTTTCATATTAAATCTGTTTATTGCCTGTGACAAGACGTTTCTAAAAAGACAATGAATTTTGATCATATGACATTGATTGAAAAGAAATAATGCTTTTATACTTGTCATGTGCATTACATGTGACAACATATTTCCGAACATGCTTTGATTTCTGACCCTTTGACCTTCATAATTGACCTTACTTTAAAAACTGAACTTCTCAATGAAAATCTCAATGACATATGATAGGACACTCATATTTGACACAATATGTAACCCACAAAGAAACCGGAAGCAGTGGACATCAATTGCTTGTCCTTTGCTTAAGTAACAATTAATGAAAGAGCAATAGAAACAGCTACATCCCTCAGACTGTTTGACGCGAATTTAGATTTTTACTTATAGCTAGCCTGGCCCCTGTCTCAAGCTGAGTCACGAAGTAAACGAAGCTGAACAAGGACAGGGAACCAGGCTAACTTGTAACGTGTTTGCATTGTGTTTTACTATTGTGACGTCATAAAACGTTCTCTAACCTTTTGAATGTCTTATCTCTGTAATGTTCTAATACATTTTGTAGCTCTGCACGCAATAAATAAGTAAAATGCAACTGGAGTGTGAGTATTTTCATTTACTAGATGCTCGGGAAGTTTATGTAGATTTTTTTTTAATTCTGTTAATTTTTTTGTAAGGAATGTTTTTAAGAAATAAGGTATCTTTTTTTGAGTTTTATTGAGATGTAAAATGGGTTGGTCAAGTGATCAAATCCCATAAAGCCCTTCAGATTTGATCATGTGCCAACCCGTTTTACATCTCAATAAAACTAAAAAAAGGATACCTTATTAATTATATTTACATTTGTGACTTATTCTACTTTATATTTGCCTGATTGTTACTTTTAACGTGTGAAATGCGTTTATTTTTCAAACCCAACGGCATGTATGTAATCCACTAAACGCGCGTCGACCCTTTATGACGACACAAAAATTGCGTCGAACGTTTATCCAAACGCACATCTATGACCTCTTGACCCTATACCTGTATTTATACAGTTATAAAAACGCTTGCCTTCAGTAGTGTTATATAAAGTAAAACATTTGCAAATGTAAATATATAAAATTAAAGTTAAAAAACAAGTGCTTCCTGAAATTCAGACTCAATGTTTAAAACATGTTTAAATATGTTTAGTAATGTTAAAAAATATTTAAAACATCATTTACATGAATTCTATTAATTCGCATATCAGAATACTTTAAAATGCACTTATGGACATACATGTAATTGGCACTTGTATCAATTAAATTAATTGCATTTATTGATTAAATGCACATATGAATTCAATCGATGAAAGGACGAATTATTTAAATCAAAGCTTGTTTCATTTACATGTATTTCAGTTGAAAAATATTCAATACAGTTTTCGAAAACAAAATGATATATTTCATCTGTTGTTATCATTTCCTGTCAATTTCCATTTAATAAGATATTTATTCCTGCTGTGTGTAAATGATAATATATAAAATAAATAAAGAATATCTGTAATAAAAAGTTTCGGAAGGTAATTAGTGTGTGTATGTTTGATTTCACACACTCAATACTGGCCCCGAAAATCTTGTTCTACAGTGACGCAATTGAATGCGATATACAGAACCGATGTTGTAGAGCGATACTTTACCTTCTCCCCCTCATAAGTCTGCTGTAGAGTGACACTTCCGAAGAAAAAGAATAAAACAACGAATATGGAACTCACAAAGGAGGGTCTCAATCTAGAACGAGAGCTCTACAAGGAAACTTGGCTCTAGATTAAGATCGTATCACTCTAGAGATCTTCCGGGTGATTAACGTAAGTCTATAACATGTAAGTGAATACCCCCAATTGTGTACTCACTACCTTTTGAGACATTACGGGAAGTATGGCTCTGTTGGAGAGTGGAGACATATGGCTTTAATGTGAAATCCTCTAGCTGTAGAAGGCTTACTCAAGACCGACACTTCCAGTGGAAGTTTCACTATGAAGGGAAGTGTCACTATACAGTATTAGGATTCGAGCCCGGATCCCCTGAATCTGCAATAAGGTGATGTAGCAACCATCTGGACAACGGCAATGTAAACCATCTGATCGCCACAGATTATAACTTACGTTTTCGTCCTTTCCGATACTTTCGCCATACACTCTCTTTTCGGCTATTATCGGTAACCGTGAACAACTGTCATCAATCGGATTTAAGGGTTGGCTAAAAGGTCTGTAATAAAAAAAGGATTTTTTACTTGTGAATGTGTATTTTTTTTTTACTTAAGACAAGTACTTTTTTTAAAGTTTATTTAAGAAATCTCTTCATAGAAATAGAGATTTGTCTCAGTTGTACATGATACAGATAGTTGCACAGTTGTTAATTGTTGTGCTTGATCTATACCACTTTTCAAATAAGAAATACTGTATATGTGAACAATCGCACCTACTCAGTCAGGTGACTATAACTTTATGCAAACAGGCACATGTATCTCATTTGGACATGACATGCCTCTTAGTCACAATCACATGTATACAAAGTATTGTCTACTAATATCTCCCACTAAAAGGGTTTGACTTTTGGAATTCATTCTTTCTGAGCTAATATCTTAATGTTCCTAATACCTTTGATTCAGGTCAAGTAGAATTCTATGATCGTTTCTAAAAGAGTCAGCAGGAGAGGCAGAGAGGTTTCCCATAGGACCAGAAGGAGACGCACACATGTTTCCCATCGGATCTGCAGGAGAGCCAGATATATTTCCCATAGGAGCAGCAGGTGAGGAAGACATGTTTCCCATGGGATTAGCAGGTGAGGAAGACATGTTTCCCATGGGAACAGCAGGTGAGGAAGACATGTTTCCCATGGGAACAGCAGGTGAGGAAGACATGTTTCCGACTGGAATAGCAGGAAAGGTGTACATGCTTCCCATAGGAACATCACTAGAGTTATACATGTTTCCAATAGGAACACCAGGAGAGGCGGACATGTTTCCCATAGGATGTACAGTAGAAGCGGACAGCTTTTCCATAGGAAAAGCTGCGGAGGTAGACATTTTCTCCATACACCAATCTAACTGAATTAAGGGTTGCAGATCTTGTCGTGTTCTGCAGTCTAAAGAATCCCATCTTCGATCTAATTCTAAAATGCATACAATAAAAATAAAACTAGTTCATCAAAAAGTTATATTGCATGCAAATAATCACGAAGTAAATAATTATAGTCAGTTTACCAATGCAAAATATTATTATAAATAAGTGTACATAGACAATTTTTCATGTATTTTTAAAAGATTCCTAAATACTTTAAAAGTGGAAAATTTTAAGAGAAAATAGTGTTCTGATGATTAATTTCCAAAAATAAGTGGGGAAAAATTTATTTCTAATTTATTTATCATAGTACATGTACTTATCCAACAGAAACAATTAAAAGTTAAAAGTTAATTGATTTCATTTTTAATTCAACAGAATACTAGTAAAAAAATCCAGATATCCACTGCTCCAAAAACCTGAATGTAATCAAAGACGTCTACTATTGCTTATACGTTTTTAAGTCTTAAATATTTAGAAAATATTCATGAATACAAGAAAATATGCCTGTAACAATAAACTCTTTTAATAAAACCCATTCAATTTAGGATAAATAACACAAAAACAATTTTTTTTTTCAGAAATCAGCATTATTTATCATAGATTTACATTTTAATTGACAACCTGAATAATGTTTACCAAGTAGAATGGGAGAATTTTTTATGATTTTGTCATAATGTTAAAAAATTGTGCAAAATTTTGTATGGAATTATATAGATGGCAAAATAAAATCTCAGATCTAAACACCAAGGATAACCTACGATTTCTTTATATTTCAGGGATTTCAAGAAAAATCAAAATCAGTCAAAAAATATATATCAACCCGCGCATCCATTTTTTGTTTGTGGTAAGTACCCTTAAATAACTCTGTAAAAAAGCATACTTGAAGGTGTCATAAACTGATCAAACTTTGGCCGTTGAAAAGGCTTAGAAGCATCATACTGATGTGATGTATATCGATGTGGTGTCAATCGCTCATTTTGTCCCTTCATAAAATACTGATGCTGACATTGCTGTTGTTGCTGATTCTGATTTTGCTGCAGAGATGGCTGTAGTGTCGTATGCCCTTGCTGCTGGATGAATGTATATTGGCCCAAAGGATTCTGGGCACCGTTTTTTTGAAAATAAAATATTGTTGGACCTAAAATAAATTAACACAACATTAAAGCAACGAAAAAAGACAATTTTTCCAATACCATACTAAAACACAAATGAAAAATACCCCTGGAACACCCCCCCCCCCTCCAAGTCACATATTCTGTTACATTTTAAATATCATTATCAAAATAATAAATAACACCCTTGGAACGTCCCCATCCCCAACTCTTGATTAACATTTTTTGTAGTTAGATAATTTGTAGATCAATGAACCCCGTACTTGTAAATATGCTACAAAAGGAGGTTTTACACACTGAATATTCAACAGATTTTTTTCTTTTTTCCCTGATTATAACAAATAGCGCAACGCAATAGTAATCGATATGCAAGGTATGCTTACTCCTCCATGGCACCTAATCTTACCTCTGATGTTTTGGAGGTCCGTATTTGCTCTGCTTCATTATGGTTTTGTTTAATGGATCTTTTAGCTTAAAAATGTTTGTTATCTCCATATATACTCACCGTCAATAGAAACGCAACACCTTAATTTTAGGGTGAAAATTGAAAATAGGTTATACATGTAACTATGATCTAAAAAGTTAAGACGTATTTTACTTTGCCAAATCAGTTATTTAACTGTTGGATGAATTTCTTTCCATTACCGGAAGTTGCTTTTTAGCCCTCTTAACAGAATTCAAAATTTTCTATTTTAAATAAAATCTTAACAATATTTTGGGTTTCCAAGGTTTTAAAACTGTTAATAATAGGTATTGTACTAAAAGACCGGGAAAAAATCCTTCTTTCTTTACCGGATGTGATGCCTATATTTCCTCAAAATGACTGAAAGCAAGAAGGGGGGATGTTTTAAGAGTTATATGTTACTTTATAAAGTTTAATGATAACATTTAAAATGAATATATTTATGTAAAAAGTAAATTTACAACAAATCAATGCTCCATTTAAACACTACATGTTATTTTTAGACCTTAAAAAGAAACAAATACCCGGTAAATCTTAAAACATCCCCCTTTCTGACCATTTAATGAAAACGTGCTAGTCCGCCATATACAACAAATTCAGCCCGATTTCTACCATGCATTAAGTTTATATATGTCTTAATCTGAGCAAAATTTATATTCTTGGGCATTTATAAATAAAAGTTTTTCAGATATTGCGGTCGAATTTTCTCTAACCTGGCGTAGTGTAGCAACTTTTGGACTTCCGGTCAAGAAACTGTCATTCATGGTATAGAAACACATGAGCCTGATGAGTCGTTATATAGTGTACATTTGCATCTGCAGCTCTTTTTTTCTTTATTTTGAGAATTTCCAGCATTAGCAATAAAAATCAGTCATTTTGATGAAAAATAGGCATCACATCCGGTAAAGAAAGAAGGATTTGTTTCCTGGCCTTTTAGTACAATACTTATGATTAACAGTTTCAAAACCTTAGAAACATAAAATATTGTTAAATTTGTATATAAAATGAAAATTTTCTAAATCTGTTAATAGGGCTAAAATGCAACTTCCGGTAATGGAAAGAAATTCATTCAACCGTTAAATAACTGATTTGGCAAAGTAAAAGATGTCCTAACGTTTTTGGTACATATTTATAACCTGTATATAATTTTCACCCTAAAATAAAGGTGTTGCGTTTTCAGAAAACAAAAGGTTCAAGAAAACGTTTCAAAAAGAAAACGATGTTAAAAGGATAATCTGAGCACTCCAGAATCTTACTAAATTATTGCTATTTAGATAATCATACTTGAAGAGGTTCTCTGTTGTGTGTATGGCTGCTGATTTGACATATAAGCGTCATTTTTATGCGGAACCATTTTTTCATTTAAGAATTGGTGTTTATGCTGAGGCCAATGTTGATGCTGTTGCTGTTGATGATGTGAAGTTGGTTGTGCAGTTGTCTCCTCTAGTCGCTGGTTTGTGTTTCCGCTGTGGAAGCCGAAAGGATCCTGAACACCATAGTTCTGATCAGAAACCAATGCTGATCCTAAAATATTTTCATTTTTTTCAAAATTGACGAATACCGTAGCCCCCAGCTGGTCCTATATGTAAAATATTTTCATTTTTTAACAATATATTATTACATACAAAATTGACAAATGATGTGATCCCGGGCTACTGAGGGTCATGAAAAGTTTGAATCTTTTATATTAATATAAGCTTCCTAATTTTCTGACCGGGAGGATTATAGATATGTAGTATCATTTAACCAAATTAATTGTTCACTAAATTAAATCATCTCCCATTGACGGAGAATGCGTTACTCCATCTGAACACAGCTGAATTTTCTTTAACAAAGAATCACAGTAGTACTGTTGTGCTAGAGGGAGATTTCTTTGTAAACAACTCCTTCAATATCGATCAATATAAAAAAAAACACCAGTCATACTTAAATACAAAGATTTCTTGAATTAATAATAAAATAGCAATTTATATCATAAAACCATACGTGTGGAGCAGATAAAAAGCACATAATCTTGAAAATACAATACAAAATTTTATGCCAATGATTTTTTTTGAATTAAAATACTGAGAATTAATGAAACCCTAAATTGGGCTTAAAAGCATACAGCAAGTATGATTCATTCACAAATATGACTTTCAGAAATTTGAAAAATAAATATTTTCATCATTGGATATACAGTATGTTTACTTTGATATGTAACGATGTACGTTGTCGAGTCCAAGGCACAAAACAAAATACAAACGGAGATGAAATAAGTATTTGTTTGACTTCAAATATCTTAATTAAATCTCAATTTACTAATGCAAACAATCATACTTGATGTGTTTGTCATCTGCTGATTTAAGCCTTGCTGCTGAAATGGCATATAAACTTCATATTGGTTTGGTGCTGATAAACCATTTTGTCCATTCATTGAGTATTGTTGTTGATGCCATTGTTGCTGTAAAGCTGGCAGTGCCGTTGCCTG
Source organism: Saccostrea cuccullata (assembly GCF_032062105.1). NCBI lineage: Eukaryota > Metazoa > Mollusca > Bivalvia > Ostreida > Ostreidae > Saccostrea > Saccostrea cuccullata. Next base: position 19,923 of record NW_026926492.1, on the reverse strand, counting down.
CACTTCAGTCTGGATTAAGTTTGCTGTAGGAATGCCCAAATGAGGTTGACCACCATAGTCCTGAGAATGAAATACTGCTGGACCTAAAATACATTAACAACAACTATACCAATCAGAGAAAAATCTTTTTTTTTATTTCACATTTTCTACCAGTCATATGAACATGATGAATAAATAGAACTATGACTACATTATTGTTCCTTTATACTGAGTCTCCAAGCAATGGATCATTGTTACATCTCCATCCTTAGATTTGATTTGAAACTTGAAACCAAACTATACTTTCCACAAATACATGTATTAAATTGTATATTGACCTCTTTTCCAGAATTTCTAGATCTTTTATCTCGGGAATCAAAATTATCCAAGTACCCTCTTCCTCAAGAGGGGCAAATGTTTTTGCCCTTTAAACATGACCAGAAACGGAGTCTTAATAATTTGTAGATGCTGCTTTCTTAGTTATTGTAAATATAATAATGCTTGGCTTTTCTGTCAAAAATGACTAGGATACCAAATAAAATTGTGTGACTTTAGAATCCTAGAACTTATTAAAATTTATTAAAAGGTCATCGTACTTGAAAAGTTTGGATTAAAATTTGGTTGCTGAGACGGCACATAGACTTCATTTCGATTTTGATTTTGTGACAATCGCTGATTTTGTCCACCCATTGAGTATTGCTGTTCTTGCCAGATTTGCCATTGATGCTGTGCAGTTGTCTGTTCTTGCTGTTGGATTAAGTTTGCTGGAGGGAAATTCTGATGAGCCAAGCCACCATAGTTCTGGGGATGAGGTACTACTGGTCCTATGATGTATCAACATTTATGTCAATCAGAGAGAGATCATTTTTCAAATGTTAAAGCTCATTCTTACAAAGAAAGACATTTTATTGATTATATTTATATCTGTAAAAAGAATCATCAATAGTAGGATTATATGTTAGTAAATTAATTGTATTATTGAAATGTGCACTACTGTACGTTTAATTGGGTAATAGCCACTAGTCAAAAAATAACCAAAGATGATGTGCTTTTTGCCCTTTGCTGAATGAGGGAAAAGTCAGTGGATGTAAATATGATATATATACATGTATGTTACTTAAAGTGTACAGTAATTGTGAAGAATGTCAAATGGAATTCTAAAAAAGAGAGACCTGTGATCATACCTTGCTGACTTCCTGCTGCAGTAACTGCACTATCTGGCACTGTGACAGGGGAGGTAAGTCGTGCAGGAGGACCAGGACCTCGTGACTCCATTATGAGACGTGCATCACTCCATTTTGATCAAAATACACCGCAAGTAGAATCTAATATTTTAGATTTGAACGATCTGAAAGGATTATACAAGTTAATAATTCAAAGCCGATAAAACAGCTCGGGCGAGTTATCAATGTTTTTTTTTAAAAAGAAATGTATTGAAATATGTTTTTTTATTTAAAAAAAATAATAATAACTTCTAGAACATGGCTCTTAAATAGATTGTAATCATGTCTTCACAAAAATTTTGTTTTCAATAAGTATAGTCCAAATTTGTCCACCGATTCTGTTATACATTACATGTAACACAGAAGTACCCTATAACTTTCTTCAGTTAGAATAGCTCATTAAGTTCTTCAAATAATTGTACCTATCTTTAGGTCACCTGAGTAAACTCAGGTGACCTATTGCTATCCGTTTTCGTCCGTCGTCGTGCGTCGTGCGTCGTGCGTTGTGCGTCGTGCGTTGTGCGTCGTGAGTTAACATTTGAACATTTTCAGCTTCTTCTCTGCAACCACTGAACCAATTTCAACCAAATTTCGCACAAAGCATCTATGGGTGAAGAGGAACAACAATTGTGAATTTCATGATCCCTGCCCCCCTGGGGCCTGAGGGGTGGGGCCAAAAACACTAAAATTAATGCAATCTTTAAAAATCTTCTTCTTTACTCCTTGACATCAAGCAGTCAAACTGTTTGCATGATTGTAATCAGCAATGAGTTCTCTACCAAAATTGTGAAATTCATGGCCCTGGGGTCAGGGGTTCTAGTGCTAGGGTGGGGCTTAATAAGTAGGTAGTGAAATTGCATTATTTCTTTGAAAATCTTCTTCTCTGCTCCTGGGTATTAAATAAACCAACAAAGTACATAGTTATGATGAGCAAGAGTGCCTCTACCAAAATTGTGAATTTTATGGCCCCAGGGTCAGGGGTTCTGGTGTTAGGGCGGGTCTCTATTGATTATATAGTGAAAATACATGAATTCTTTGAAAATCTTCTTCTCTGCTCCTGGGTATTAAATAAATTAACTAAGTGCCTAGTTATGGTGAGCAAGAGTGCCTCTACCAAAATTGTGAATTTTATGGCCCCAGGATTAGGGGTTCTGGTATTAGGGGGGGGGGGGGGGGGGGGGCTATTGATTATATAGTGAAAATGCATTAAATCTTAGAAAATCTTCTTCTCTGCTCCTGGGTATGAAATAAACTAACTAAGTGCATAGTTATGATGAGCAAGAGTGCCTCTACCAGAATTGTGAATTTTATGGCCCCAGGGTCAGGGGTTCTGGTGTTAGGGCGGGGCTCTATAGATTATATAGTGAAAATACTTGAATTTTTTGAAAATCTTCTTCTCTGTTCCTGGGTATTAAATAAACTAACTAAGTGCCTAGTCATGGTGAGCAAGAGTGCCTCTACCAGAATTGTGAATTTTATGGCCCCAGGATTAGGTTTTCTGGTATTAGGGGGGGGGGGGGGGGGGGCTCTATTGATTATATAGTGAAAATACTTGAATTCTTTGAAAATCTTCTCTGCCTCTGGGTATTAAATAAACTAACTAAGTGCATAGTTATGATGAGCAAGGGTGCCTCTACCAAAATTGTTAATTTTATGGCCCCAGAGTCAGGGGTTCTGGTGTTTGGGTGGGACTCTATTGATTATATAGTGAAAATACTTGAATTCTTTGAAAATCTTCTCTGCCTCTGGGTATTAAATAAACTAACTAAGTGCATAGTTATGATGAGCAAGGGTGCCTCTACCAAAATTGTTAATTTTATGGCCCCAGAGTCAGGGGTTCTGGTGTTTGGGTGGGGCTCTATTGATTATATAGTGAAAATACTTGAATTCTTTGAAAATCTTCTTCTCTGCTCCTGGGTATTAAATAAACTAACTAAGTGCATAGTTATGATGAGCAAGGGTGCCTCTACCAAAATTGTGAATTTTATGGCCCCAGGGTCAGGGGTTCTGGTGTTTGGGTGGGGCTCTATTGATTATATAGTGAAAACACTTGAATTTTTTGAAAATCTTCTTCTCTGCTCCTGGGTATTAAATAAACTAACTAAGTGCATAGTTATGATGAGCAAGAGTGCCTCTACCAAAATTGTGAATTTTATGGCCCCAGGGTCAGGGGTTCTGGTGTTAGGGTTGGGCTCTATAGATTATATAGTGAAAATACATTAAATCTTTAAAAATTTTCTTCTTTGCTCTAGGGTATTAAGCAGATGAACTACCTATATAGTTATGATGGACAAGGGCCCTAATCTTCCAGAATTGTGAATTTCAAGGCCCCAGGGTCAGGGGTACCAAAGAGGGGGGGGCTGTACTTATATACTGAAAATGAATGAATGGTTTGAAATCTGCTCCTTGGTATTAATCAAATATCAAGGCCTAAGGGTCAGGGGTTCATGTGTGGTAGGGGCACTACTGATTATTGCTGAATATAACTGATTAGTTGAAATGCATTTTTTGTTCCCCTACCTTGTGTATGGGTATTAAGTAAACAAACTAAGCAACTGCTAAGTGTATTGTTATGATGAATTAAATTCAATCACTGGAAAGTTGTTGCATAATGCTCAGGTGACCTATAAGGCCCATGGGCCTCTTGTTAAATAATAAAACCTATCTTCAAATGGATTTATGATCGGTACAATTGAATTAAAGATGGGTGTAAATTATAATTATGACTATCTCTAATTAATTAAACTACGTTCACATAAATTACACCTTTCTCTTATTGAATTATATCTATATTCATTTCAATTGAAGATATGTTCAAATGAATTAAACCTTCAATTCTTTTGATTTTGATTTATAGATAGGTACAATTGAATAAAAGATAGGTGAAATTGATTCACAATAGAATAAAAGATAGGTGAAATTGATTCACAATAGAATAAAAGATAGGTGAGATTGATTCACAATAGAATAAAAGATAGGTGAAATTGATTCACAATAGAATAAAAGATAGGTGAAATTGATTCACAATAGAATAAAAGATAGGTTATATTGATTCACAATAGAATAAAAGATAGGTGAAATTGATTCACAATAGAATAAAAGATAGGTGAAGTTGATTCACAATAAAATAAAAGATAGGTGAAATTGATTCACAATAAAATAAAAGATAGGTGAAATTGATTCACAATAGAATAAAAGATAGGTGAAATTGATTCACAATAGAATAAAAGATAGGTGAGATTGATTCACAATACAATAAAAGATAGGTGAAATTGATTCACAATAGAATAAAAGATAGGTGAAATTGATTCACAATAAAATAAAAGATAGGTGAAATTGATTCACAATAGAATAAAAGATAGGTGAAATTGATTCACAATAGAATAAAAGATAGGTGAGATTGATTCACAATAGAATAAAAGATAGGTGAAATTGATTCACAATAAAATAAAAGATAGGTGAAATTGATTCACAATAGAATAAAAGATAGGTGAAATTGATTCACAATAGAATAAAAGATAGGTGAGATTGATTCACAATAGAATAAAAGATAGGTTATATTGATTCACAATAGAATAAAAGATAGGTGAAATTGATTCACAATAGAATAAAAGATAGGTGAAATTGATTCACAATAGAATAAAAGATAGGTGAAATTGATTCACAATAGAATAAAAGATAGGTGAAATTGATTCACAAAAGAATTAAAGATATGTGCAATTCAATTGTACCTAGGTTTAATTCTACTTCAGTTATTGAAAATAATTCCCCGCCCCCTTTGACATCACCTGAACACCGAGAAAAATGTATAAAGTATTTTATAGGAATTATTTGTTATTATCAGTATCTAATTAATTAAAGATACATGTAGGTTCAATTCTAATGCACTTATCTTTCAGTCATTTGTACCTTTCTTAAGATATATCAAAACTGGTTGTAATTGAATTTAGCCTATCTGTAATATATTTAATAAATAAACACGTTTTATTATAAGAAAAATAAGGAAAGTCAACTGCCTGTGATTTTTTCTGATCTTGACTTTGGATCAAGAACATTACTTTTAAAAGATCACTGCATATGTTTTGCTCAAGACGTACTCTAAGGTTGAACATTTTACCTCCTGCGGACCAAGAGAGAAAATATGGTTTTATTTGAGCTTACATGGGGAAAATATACTCATAAATGATGTTTGAATGACACGACAGCTATATGCACAACGGATGGAAAGAGTCAATATTACTGCACTAAATGCACACACACTTGATTTGTATACGGGGCAATAAACCCTTACTCATTATTAACCATGAGTGTCTGTAACTAAATGCCACCCTTCTATATAGCCAAAAAATAGTTCATGTACATATAGGAATCAGTATTTGGAGAGGTGGAAGTTGTCCAGAGTGGAGATAATGAATTAATGGAACAAAACGACACACCACCCCTACCCAACCCCACACCAAATTGGGTATTTTTATCAAAGACTATATATGAGTTATTTTGCTTGAGCTAATGAAATCAAAATACCTAAAAAGATAGATTGAATGATTATAAATCGTTGGACATGACTATGTGAGATCTATTATTTTATTTCTAAACAAGGAAGTAAAATCCATCATCCGATACCTTTGACATATAGCAGGTTTTAGGCATTCAGATTTCATAAATGCTAACGATAGAATCCATCGATAATGATATAATGTATATAGATGATCAAATCAGCTTAAAAAATAATATCTCACCATCTCTTTGTTAGAATCTCCTCTTTCCATGATATGCGTATTTACTATTATACTGTGTGGGAAAAACCCTTTTCTATATTTATATGTGCACTTTATCACCCAAAAATGGGAATGGCCTTTATGTACTTTCGTTTCGTTTTATAACATTTTGTAAACAAAACCATAGCCCTATTCACTTTAGACAGATCTATGACAAAAATCAAGTAGCGAAAATACATTTACCCATTAAGGATAAAAGTAAACTAGAAACATGTTTACGTAGTATCTCAATCTAATTAAAATTAGATATTTGATCCGCTCTAGTTAGATCGGTATACACATTTTGTGTAGCAATCTAACATGAGCGGATCAAAGATCTAATTTGAGTGAGATCGGTAGTATTTGAGGGAGGGCTGGAGGACTCCATTAATACAAACCCATTTTCCCCAGCTCCCCCCCCCCCAAAAAAAATTCCCAATCAAAATTGATTTACATTGCTTTGAGATCACACAAAAAATACAGTGTAATCCCAAAAATAGCTCATAAGTTTAAAATCCGTTAGATTCTAAAGGGGAAGGTTAAATATTACATGTTTTAAATATAAATTGATGCAGGCTGAAGGGTACCAGTGTCTTATCCACAACTCCTCTTATACCACCGAATGAATTGATGAGACTTTCCAAAAATCTTTGTTACATTCTGTCATTAGTTCCACTCTCACCAACTTTTCTAATTTTTGTTCAATCATATATTTCGGATTCCCCTAAAGTAAAACAGGGACCTACCATTCCCTCTATAATATTGAGGTGTACATGTACATGTGTTAATCTTATCTGCAACTCCTCCTATACCAGATATATAAAATTCATGAACTATTGTAGTTCATTCACTGATCAACAGAATGTTTTTTCTTAATTAAGAAATAAAAGAGGGAATATTAAGTGGATGTAAATATATAGAAAGGAAGCGTATTTACATATACTGTTTTAAATTATTTTTTTCCTTTTAATGGTTATTAAAATTAAACAAATTTAAGAAATAATAGGTATAAAAATGTAATTACAATTTTATATAACTATTTTTTTTACCAATTTTGCAATTGATAGGTAGGTTGACGTCGTTACAGTGTTTTTTTTTAATACATTATGTTTAACTTAAGCTTTTTAATACACGGGTAATAAAGATGTTATCAGTAAAAGTAATTATAAACATACACTCTTGAAATTTTAAACGTAGAAAGAATGACTGCACTTAAGGACGTTATTTGGAACCTTTTTGGCTACCCATTTGAAGCTTAACATTACAATAAATCGCTGAATTAATCTATGATTAATGTGCAAGCATTTGCTTTTGACATTTATTTCTTTAATTTTTCGTCATACATATTTCAATAATTACATACAACGCTATTGAAAAGAACAAGTTTAACCCATAAATTCCGGAAAATTGAACTGGACCGCTTTCGATTTTAAGGTCGCAGCAAAGGGGCGGAGACATTTAAATCGCATGGAAATGGATCATAAGCGCATGGTTTTCCGTATTTGATTTATATTATAGATATATTAAAAAAAAGACCGAGAAGAGGGTTTTGTGTTCATTTTGTACAAAAAATAAATGATTTATAACCGTGCATATAATTTCATTAATTTGTATCCACGTATGTAAGTAGAGTAAGTAAGTAAAGAGCAGAATATTAAGAGAAAAAAAAATTATAAAAATAAACACAATTGTGATAAATATATATGCATGCGTTTTGTACGCTTAGGTTGGTAGTGTCTGTTTTGAGAATTATTGGTCGATGAAAATGACACTGAAATACATTTTATTTTCTGAACATAATGAGCTGTCTTCGCATAAATGAAAAATAATTTGCAACCTGTCTATAGGATAATCTGAAATAAGTACACACAGTAAATCCATATATGACCTTGCCATTTGATTATTGGCAGAGTTAATTTTCAAAAAAAGTTTTGATCGGTATTCAGAGTACAAAGGACAATGCATTTGAAAAAATGAATTTCGGCTTCTACATTATCAAGCACTGCATAATTTTCTCTATCTAACGTTCTTATAAAATTGGAATGCTTAAAATTTCACTGCTCATGTATTATTTGCTGTCAAGCAGCGAATTAACTAAATCTTAAAATTATTAAGTGTTTGTACCTACAGTGTATTAAAAAAAAAATGACATTTTCACTTTATCTTAATCGTATTGAATAATAATTGTGGACTTATTAGTAACGTAAAAATAAAAAGTTATTTTAATGATGACTGTGGGCTTCTACCCTGACCTAAAACTGGTCGGGCTCCCGTTTTCAAATTTCTGGATCCGCCACTGCTATATGTACAGCATGTAATCAGCAAAATAATACCTTTTTCCTTTAAAATACCCCGAACAAAAACACTATTGTGAAAGAAATCAACTTAAACTTTAAAACGCTAATAAAATGTACGCAAGGATCGTCAATATTTTGAAGATGGAAATACATGTAGATATGAAAAGAATTTTCCAACGACTGACACAATGAAAGCGTGTCGAACACTTGAATGTCACGTGAGAAAAGTGTTTATAATATCAAAGGGGTCACATGGGCTGAAACTCGTAACCTGCTAATTTAGAAGCTATCTCGAGCGAAGTTTGGGTACATTTTTTTAAAAATTAGATATGAGCCGCAACTTGACCCACATTGTCCTTCGGATATGTATAAGTTTTAGTTAAAATACACATTCTGTGCAAATGAGAAAAATGGTCAAGTTGCGGCTCGATGTAAACAATGTCGTTGAAAACTGGTATGCATATGAATAACAATAGAAATGAGACAAAACTGTTAGACCCCTGTTTCAAAAGCTAGTGTCGCTCGGCATTATTTAATACTTTCATGTATTATAATAAACCAAAACCTGCTCTTAAGATATTGTTTAATACCTATAAAACATAAATTTAATGAATTTTGGAATTTTATTTTGCGCAAATCATTGGGATCCAACTCTCATAGCTTAAGTGCAGTCATTCTTTGAGAAAATACCAAATATTTTTATAGTGTTTTCATTTAAATCCTTTGTGCCCGTCATTTTTTGTAATATTCTATAAAAACACGGGAAAAAAACACGTTGATTTTAGCATTTTGGGATGCCCCCTCTGGTAACAAGAAGGTGGAATATTGTGTTTCTTACATATATAGTATAATATAGTACATGTATTACTCATCAACTGTTATAGTTTTAACAAAAATTCTATTGTAGTATTTGTATAATTCGTTTTAAAATGCTAAAAATTGGCATTTTCCTCTATAATCCTATAGTAAATGAACTATATATTTAAGACGGTCACTTAAAATACCTGGAAGGTAGATTTCACCCAAACTTGGCATGTACACTGAAGTACATCATAGTGTATTACATGTAAGTTATATAGGGTATGAAAATGAAGAGTTTCGCTATTGTAGTTTTCGCACAATAAAATCCTAGTCGGCCCTTGTCAGACAAGGGGCGGAGCTCAATCTCATTTGCATTTGTTGGTGTTCATGCGCGGCTAGGATAAGACTGCCAGTGAAATATCAAACCGATTTTGTTTTGAATGTTTTAAATGTTTCCCGAAGTTCAGTTGCAGCGGAGTCAAGAGGAGACATTGACTCTCCTCTCTGAAATTCAAGTTAGGAAGCAGGAATTCGCTTTCTTTATATGTGTTTTTTTTTCGGAGCCATTTGAATGCTAAGATTATATTTAAAAAGAATCCTTCCAGGAAGGACGAGATTTTTTTAAAATTTAATTTAAAGTTGAATGGGAAAATATCCCTTACAGTTCCACATTTTTATTCAATATAATACTAATATAGCCTAAACACCCAAGTAGGTAGTGTAAGAATAGTCAGTGACATGGGTTCAATTCCCATCACTATCAAAATGTTTGTAATCCTGGTGGTGGTTTCTCTTTTTTTCAGTTTTCCTTTATCTTATGATTTTTTGGTGGAGGAAAATTGATTTTAAAGTTCTTAATGTATTGTTATTTGAATGAAAATGAACAAAAAAATGTTCAGTCAATATCTAAAATAAATCAAGAATTACATTTGCTAAAGTTGTGCATATAGAGATGATTTGAAAATATAACATATTGAAAGTTTCAATTATAGCATGTAAAACCAACAACAATTAAATAGAGTTATGCAAATGTAATCTTAATTGTCACGTATATAGTTTTATATCCAGTTTTAAAATAAAATATTTGAAATGCTGTAAAGTCATTTTTATCACCTTATTTTATATATCATAAAGCCAAAAGTGTTAGCTAGAGGTCTACCTAAGACAGCATGGGGAAATCTGGAGTAGGCAGGTCCACCTAGGTTTATTTTGAAAAAAAAATGAATAAAACTTCTGCACAAAGACAAATCAACTGAACCTACAGCTACCAGCAGTTCATGTGAAAACTTTTTTTTATTTTTCTGTCAAGCGTTTGCTCTTTTTTATAGAGAATTTTTGACATTATAGAATGTGATCATGTGACGAACTCTAAGTCACCCGCGTTTTTCAGTGGTTAAAGCGTCTGCTTTAGAGTCGCGAAGTAAGGTGTCAATCTTTAAGCCGCGGATTCGAATCCAACTAAGACACTAAGACAACTAAGACACGTGGAGATCAGTCCTTCGAAGTGCGACCGTATAAACAGAGACCCCGTGTCGCAGTAGGTGCTAGCACGAAAAAGATCCCTCTCTGCTCAATGGCCCTATGTGCCGACCATAGGACAAAATTTGTAGCCCTCCACTGGCAAGAGGTGGCGTCTCCATATCGTGAAAGGGATGTAAAACAACATGCAATCAATCAACTCTATCCCAATGAAACTCAAAAAAGTTATATTAGTTTAATTACACATTGTCAAGTACTTAATAACATGTAACTTATTGTTTACTCTATTCAGATAATAATGGTCAATCAACAACTCTAAAAAAAGAAAGACACATCACAATCTGAAGCATGCACAAAAAAACAAAAGAAGACCAACAAGAAAATGCCAGGATGGTTCAAACACTATTTGAAGGAGCAGAAGGAGGATCGGAATAAGAAGCGGGAGGAAAGGAGAAAATTTGGGGAGGAGATTGTTAAAAACATGAAGGAAAAAAACTCATTTCTCAGAAACCTGAAAGAACCTCTATCTCACAATCTCTTAATAAATAATTAGATTTAAATCATTTTAACTTTAGAGCTTTGTAAACTTTGACTCTTGATTAACATACTAGTAATGAATTTTGGAATGAAATCAACGATGATGTTACATTCTTAAGTGATTACTTGTGAGCCTGATCAAAATTGATCTTATTCTCTAATAGGATATTATAACTTTACAGTGAAAGCAATATATGTTCATAAAACACTGATGCCCCCGTGGGTCGGATTTCTTAAATGAAACTGAAACTCCAAGCTCAAGGTTAAAAGTGTTGGTATCTAAAGAAAGGTCACAATTAATACGCATGTGGAATATAAAAGCCATAGCACCACCCACTCAAAAGTTATTAAAAAAGTTAAACTTTCTGTAGACAAATAAACAGACAGTCAGACAAGGAAAAAAATATATATATGCCCCCAAATCTTTGAAAACTGGGGCAGAAAATATTTTTAGTTTTATTTGTGAATCAGTTGAACAATTACATTGGTAGGTGTGATGGCGTTTACAGCAGGTTAACTGTGACCTCTAATTTAGTATCTTGAAGTCTTAGATATCATTTCCTTGTTTAATTCTTGGTCCCATTGAGATAATATCTAATTTCCACATATGAATTATACCTTATAATATTTCAAACATGCCATAGAGTAGACCTTTTAAATTTAATTTCTCTGATTTATTAAACTATGTAAACATCAAAACAGTGGTATGGTAGTTACCTCTTTTGTCAATTTAAAACTTAGCTCATTTCATTCAGAGAGCAAAATAATCATTAGCTAGAGATAAAGATGTATCTTGCAAAAAGCTGATTTACTCAAAATTAAATTTAATGATATTATGGTAAGTTCTAACCTTTTCAACAGGTACAACAATTTTTTTTCCTTTTTATATTACTTAAATTAGTTAAGTTCTTAAGTATCTTTCCAATGTTCATGTAACAGAGATTTCATTTAAATTTTTCCAACAAAATATTCTTTCTTTTTATTAGGATTCATAACCAAGCTGCAATTGTTGTTCATTTTTGGACTGCTAAACTGAACTGACTTTACAATGCATTATTATTCACTGGTAAGTTTTCACCTTTTCATTCATTCATTCATTCATGTACAACAAATGCTTGCCTTTTTTATATTTCTTTAATAAGTTGAGCTTTTTTTGCAGAGTACGAGAAATTTCATTAAAACTTTTCTAACAAAGGAGATGGTAGAACATGACGAGCAAAGAGCCTTTTGCGTGACGAAGATGAAGGTAAAAAATCAAATCTTAGATACACCAAAATTTGATTCTGCATATTCTAAACTATTATAGGCACACAGTAGAGGAAAAACAGTTATTTCTCACACATTAACCGTTAACACTATTTTTTTTATATTATCTGTATTACAACTGAAAAAAAGAAACAATTTTGCTTTCCACAGACAATAATGAAAACTTTAAACTTGTCAACGTCGTGGAATCCAACATCGTAAACAATGCCTGTAATGTAAACAATTTCATTAATGTAAATAATGCCGGTAATGTAAACAGCATCAGTATTGTAAACAATTTCAGTAATGTAAACAATTTAAGAAGTTTAAACAATTCAAATAATGTAAACAATTCCAGTAGTGTTAACAATGCCAATCATGTAAACAATGCATATAATGTAAACAATTTCAGTAATGTAAACAATTTAAGTTATGTAAACAATTCCAATTCAACTCCATTAAAATGTAAACAATTTCCGTAATTTAAACAATTGCAGTAATTTAAACAATTCCAGTAATGTAAATAATTCCAGTAATGTAAACAATTCCAGTAATGTAAATAATTCCAGTAATGTTAAATTCCAGCAGTGTACTTTCTCAACAGGCTCCGGGGGTCATTGTCACATTGTCTATAGCGATGTCACCCTGATAACTCCATCCTCGGATGCCTTTAATGTCAACCTGTCAATAAATGTACGCATGTATTAGCATGTCATATTGCCTTCTGTCTATACTTTAATGAATTCATCGTTTATGACGACATGAAATTCTATTCAGCATATTAAATTGATTAAAAACTAGGTTTTGAAAATCTAAAAAACCACTTTTAATTTTCTCAATCTACTGTAATTAAATATGTGTTTAATTCAATAGGATATCAGACAAATAAATAATTTGCAAATTTTTGTGGAAAAAAAAAACTCAATGTCATGCATATGATTTCAATTTCACAGCTTTATCTCAAGTAAGGTCATTTTGTCTCCCATTGTTAGTCTTTGTTCTTTTTCTTTAATTCCTTATTTTCGTTTTCAAAACAAAATTCAACCCGTTATATAATTCATTGTTTAAGTCAATAACAGTAAAAATATGTATCTTGTTTGTCAAAACAAAATAAAATTTGAAACAATCTCCAATAAATGTTATAATACCCAAATTATTTTCATTCTGATTGTCGAATATATTTTTTATTTAGGTTTTCGATACATGTACAAACGTTGAAATATGCATCTTTGCAAAGAAATGCACAATTTAAAGAAAATGCAATAAGCATTGAAAAATATAAAGTAAAATCACCCCCTACCCCAACCCCAACCCCAAAAAAACCCTATCAAGTCAATTTAATCAAAATTATAAAAAATCTTTCATTTACCACAAGGTTAGCCGTTGAAGGAATGGTAACCCTTTGAGTAAGCCAGTTGATTCCCTTATTTCCAGATGTATACCATAAGGTGGACAGTGTTCCAGACGACCCAGCATTCACTTGTAATGTTCCAATATGTCTGCCATACATATTGTACGCGAAGGAAAGGCACCATGTCTGTTGGGCTGTATTTATTTAAAATGGGAATTGTGAAGTCCAATACTCAGAGGGTAAACTTTTGATTTTAAAAATGCCGTATTTTATTTATATACAGTGAAAACTGTCTAATCTGATTTATCCGACACACTGTGACTTACGACGTTAAATTTCTTTCCCATTTTAACATTTTTCTTGTGTTCCACACTTTGCAATCTGACACCCTGTCTTTTCTGACACAAAATTTGTCTCCCAGTTCATGCCGGATTAGACAGGTTTCACTGTACTTATAAGCAAAGTCCGGAACAGTAAGACGGAGTATATACTTACCAAACACCGTCTCTGTCGTGGTCAGTATGTAGGTGGCTCCCCAGCGTTGACCAGAGGCTTCAGTGTAAGAGAACGTTCCATCAATAACTGAGGACCTGTGAAGCGGCTTGGCGTGCTCTATAACATGAATGTATTACTAATGAACTGGAGTCACTACACTCCTCTAATCAGCTTAAGAATTTGAACGGAAGATTTCATTTCGGGAATTTCCATGAGTTCGTGTTTTTTTTTTTCTTTGTTCATTTTTTTATATGAGAAGAAGATTTTTATAGTTTTTTTTTTTCACCTATATATTTCCATAAAATTTGGATTCCCTATTGTGGCCTGCTCTACCCCAATCAGGTCATAATTTTAATAATTTAGAATATACCCTACCTGAAGATGATTCCTTTGGAAGTTTCAACTATTCTAGCCCGTAGTTCTTAAGGAAAAAAATATTAATGACCCCACCTTTTTTTGTCTGTTCTTATCTCCCTTTTTGATAGGTTTTGACCCTTCTCGTTAACAATTTAAATTCCCCATGACCCAAAGGATGCTTTGTACCACGTTTTTTTTTAAAATTGACCCAGTGGTTCTTGAAAAGAAATCAAAAATGTGAAAAGTTATAGACATATAGACATACAGACGTACGGACGGACGACGGACAAAATGTGACTCAGATGAGCTAAAAACTTTAAAAAATATAATTTTCAACTCTCCCTTTTTCTTTGCCCTTTCTCCTCCCCCACTCTCCTAAAGACCCAGTATAAACATTCCTCGATAGTACTAATTAAACATGGGCCACATCGCTCACCTGAGCATATTGGTTTAAAAAAGCACAAATCAGTTCGGTATTGAAAAGTAGGGCTTGAATTTTAAACTACCTGAGAATGTTTCCTTATCAATGACAATGGCTTTTTTTCCCCTATATATTCATTTTCTCAAAATCATCTCCATTTTGGCCCCTTCCTACCATCTGGAATAATGAGGCTTCTGTTATATAGAAGAAGCTTTTTTCCTTTATCATTAAAAAATTCTAATCATTTATTTTGTCATGATATGAACAAATTTGATTCTCAACTATATGAGAATGTTTCGATTTTAATATTACCAATCATGGGTTTGCTTTTCTCCAGATTTTTCCTATATATTAAATGTAAAACTTTCATTTTCAATTGTGGTACCGCCCTACCCCCGGGGGTCATTATTTAAACAAACTTGATTCTACACTACCTGAGGATGTTTCCACCTAAGTATTACATGTATCTATCCTGGCCCAGTGGTTCTTGAGAAGAAATTATTAAGAATATGTCGTTGATTTTTCACTAATTCATAATTATCTCCCCTTAGAAAAGGGTGTGGTCATTCATTAAACAAACTTGAATCCCCATCACTCAGTCATACTTTGTGGCAAGTTTGGGAAAAATTGGCCCATCGGTTCTTGAGATGAAGTTTACAGGCGAACAGTCAGATGGACGACGAAAATAATTTGATCAGAATAGCTCACTTCAGTAAATTCTAAGGTCAAAGTTAAAGTTAAAAAATGTAAATATCATCTGAAAGGTCTTGTCATAATACATGTAAATACATTGTATGACTTACGTATGATAGCCCTAGCACAACCTGTTCAAAAGTTATAGCCAAGGTAAAAGTTAAGTATTTTTTAAGTGAGTCTTACTCCAAGGTCAATAGGTTAAATAAGGTGGTACCGTGCAAAAGGTCCTGTCACATCGTATACCCGTCAATTAAGAGAGCCATAGTCCCAAGCATTCAACATTATGGATAAGGTTATTTTTTTGCGGACAAACAGACAGACGGACGGAAGGACAGGATAAACACTACATAGCTCCATGCCCAAACATCCAACATGGACCCTGAATATTTTATAAATTAATAACTTTCATTATTTAGGTTAGCAACAGTTGAAAGTTAATTACCGTTCCAAATGACCAGTCTGCAGAGTCATGGTTGGACTGTACCAGGAAAGAACAGTTACCTCCAGTAAAAGTACAAGATGTAGTTCCAACTGAAACAAGATGTGTTTGTGAAACACTGATGCCCATGTATGGCAACATAGCAAAGATTAAGCTTTTCTTAAATGCAAATTTAACTAAATAGTACCAAAAGTAGGGTATTCTCACTGGAAAACAATTGTGAAATTTAAAAGTAACCAAATGTTAAATTTTTTTTAAAATAAGTACAAAAATCTCCAAGGTCAAGGTCAAAAGGTCAATGTAATTAGTATCAAATGAAATGTCTTGCCACATAGAATACTTATATTGAGCATGAAAACTCTAGTCCTAACCATTCAGAAGTTATGGCCAACGTTCATTTTTTTTTAAAGTAGGTCAAACTCCAAGGTCAAGGTCAACGTTCTTGTTATCAAATGAAAGGTCTTTTCATAAGAATCAAATGTGTAAAGTATGAAAGCACTAGCCCTAACTCTTTAAAAGTTATGGTCAAGGTTTGCTTTTTAAAGTAGATCAATCTCAAAGGTCAAGGTCAGAGGGTCTAAGTTCTTGAAAACCAACGAAGGGTCTTCTCACAAGGATTACATATATGAAGAATGAAAGCCCTATTACTTACCGTTCAAAAGTTATGGCAAAGGTTAAAGTTTTTTCACAAGTACGGAAATCTACAAGGTCAAGGTAAAAGGGTCAAGGTTGTTGGTATCCAATGAAAGGTCTTTCAACAAACATTACATATGTGAAGTATAAATGTCCTGGTATCTACTGTTCAAAAGATATGGCCAAAGTAAAAGTTTAAAATTTTCATGTAAAAGTGGGTCAAACTCCAAGGTCAAGGTCAAAAGGTCAAATTTGGTGGTACACCAACGAAAGGACTTCTCACAAGGATTATATATATGAAGTATGAAAGTCCTATTACTTATCGTTCAAAAGTTATGGCCAAGGTTAAAGTTTTTTCACAAGTACGGAAATCTACATGGTCAAGGTCAAAGGGTCAAGGTTGTTGGTATCCAATGAAAGGTCTTTCAACAAAAATTACATATGTGAAGTATAAATGTCCTGTTATCTACTTTTCAAAAGGTATGGCCAAAGAAAAAGTTTGGGTCAAACTCCAAGGTCAAGGTCAAAAGGTCAAATTGGTGGTATCCTAAAAAAGGTCTTGTCCCAAGGAATATACATATGAAATATGAAAGTCATAGTTCCACCAAATCAAAAGTTATGGACAAGGTTAAAGTTTTTGCGGACAAACAGACAAAGAGAGAGACAGAGAGACAGAGAGACAGAGAGACAGACAGACAGACGGACACGACAAAAACTATATACCCCCGAAACTTCGTTACGGGGGCATAAAAACAAATTTTGGAAAGCTGTGAAACAAATGAAACAAAAAGCCACATACAAGAAGGCTTATTTATGAACGTTTATATGTTTCTGACAGAGAAAGAAAAAAGAAACATTTTGACAAAGTTATAAGAAAGCAAAAGTGTTCTTGCAATTTTTTAGGTAATCATTTTCATTTTCTATTTTCACGTATACTACAACGTCAGAGGAGCAATCGTTTCAGGTCAAGTCCGTGAAACACTATACATTGGACTGTAAAGAAAGCTTAGGTTTACATAAGGGGTGGAAAAGGACAATCACTTAAAAATCAAAATGGCAGAAAAGGAATGCGCTCTGAAAACTCAGCTCAATTTCAAAATTAATTCTAGCAAATAAAAAGACCAAAAGTATCTTTTCACGAATTAAACTTTGAAAAAGTACTGAAGTATAACTAATAGTAAACTAAAACATGCCGTTGCTTCAAGTTAAACTTTATACAGATATTATGGATATTCGTGAGAGATCGAATCATCACCCAATACAATTATACGCACCTTTCAAGGTATCACACCGGTAATTATGTTCCCCAAACGGAGTTTGGGAACATATTGTTTTTACTCGGTTTCTTATTATTATTATTCTTTTTTTTCTTCTTTGTTCTCCGGTACTTTTTTGTCCGCGAGTGTTCTCAGAAACTGTTCATCCAACTGACCTAAAACCTTTTTAGGATTAATGGGTGTGTAGTGTAGGTGTGCGGAACGAAGGTCATTTTGCGCGCATACGCATGCACGTGCGGGCGCGTGCCATTTTAGTGAATTGACTTATATACTTAAAATAGCTATAACTTTTACATTTTTTAATGAAATGATTTGAAACTCATTATATAAAGATATATTAATACTATTGATAATGTGACACTGTCAAATTAGCACGAACTCACGCGCATACACGTGCGCTTCGCTCTGATTGGCTGAAACTAAAAACCTCAATATCTTTTCTGTTTTTTGACAATTTGCTATGAAATTTAAAACATGGGCACACTTTAGGATGTCCTACAATATGGAGTATAGCAATTGTCTCGAAATCACGCGCATGCACGTGCGCTGCAATCTGATTGGCTAAAACTTTAAATGGCTATAACTCCCTTGTTTTTCAACCAAACAGGATGGGATTTAGAACATAGACAGATATAATAGACTCCTACAAGATGGTGTAGTCATCATGCACATGCATGCACGTGTTTGCACGTGTACTTTTCTCTGATTGGCTGAAACAAAAATCTCAATATCTTTTTTGTTTTTTGACGAAATACTTTGAAATTTAAAACATATCATGCTTTAGGATATCCTACAATATGATACATAATAATTTTCATCAAATCACGCGCATGCACGTGCGCTGCAATCTGATTGGCTTGAACTTTAAATGGCTGTAACTCCCTTGTTTTTCAACCAAACAGGATGGGATTCAGAACATAGATAGACATTATAGACTCCTACAAAAGGGTATGGTCGTCTTGCATATGCATGCACGTGCGTGCACGTGAAATGAGTAAAATTACAAATACACTAGATTAAACATATTTTTGGATTAAATGCTGTAATATTTAGTATATTAAAGTGTGTGAATAGTGTAGACAAGATGATTTGGTCATTACGCACATGCATTCAAATGCGCATGTGTGCAATGCTGAAATTGAATACTTCTTGGAAAACTTTGTTAAAATCTAAAATGTATCGCGTTTGTCTTATTTAATGAAGCTTACAGAGAATATGGCACAAAAGGGAGTTGGGGAGCGTTTGGGGAACATCTGTAACGGTTCCCGTTACATTAGCCCTAGTTGTTTTCACTATATAATTCTATATAGAATAAAAAATCGTTAAAAATCAGGTATTTGTTTACATGAAAAAATATTTAGCAGAAGGTGTTAAACATTACCTGTCACATTAGCTGACACCAAAAAACAGGGTACCCACACGGCATTTTCGGACTTTTTCCATCTGCAAACAGGGCTACCCTCAAATCCACGTGTTTTCACTGTGTTTATAAACACCTCGAGTGCACTACAGGAAGTAGCCTCCTATGGCATGAAAAAAATAGTTCCTGTCCAAAACCTTTCTTTATTCACAAAGTACATAAAATTTACTAGGCACAGGTACCAAAGTTGTAAAAATGGCATGGAAGAAAATAGAAAAACGCCTCAAAAGAAAAGAAAATTAATTCTATATATATGGACCTACATTTGACTAAGTTCATTTTGATTGGTCAATTACCGGTGTGATACCTTGAAGGACCTTTGAAGGTGTTCGATTTTTTCCATTTTTGCACCTGAGATTCATTAAATAATTGTCCCCAACATCCCTAAGTCTGGTGATCTCAATCCCCTTATTTCTGAAGATATGAAGCATTTATCTCCCTTACTCCAGAGCAGTCAAGAACAACACACACAGCACTCTGGAAGCAGTTTTTTGTGCATCTTTTGAAGCAGAATTT
>NW_026926491.1:0-28202 GCF_032062105.1 Saccostrea cuccullata | reverse complement strand
GGGCTATCTAGACCCCTTATACTACTTGCGTCTTCACGGCGTTTATACGGAGCTCCCTCTACGTTGTTGGAGATCTCACCGCGCTGCTACGGCGATCATACTACGTTTCCACTGCGTTCTTGTCAAACCGCGATCACACGGCGCGTACTTTGTGCATGCCCAAAGTGATCGCCGTCCCCTGGCGTTCTTGGAGACCCTCCGCGACCCTACGGCGTTCAGTGGAGATCTCGCCGCGTTGTCAGGGCGTTGTAGGAGACTCTACTGCGATCATCTCGGCGTTTTGCATTTTTTGAGGACGCCGTGCAGTCGCCGTGAGGACGCAGCCCCGGTGTGACAGGGGTTTTAAAACGCAAACGATAGTTTTGTGGCAAGGATATTGCATAAAAACGTTGTTTGTAATTTTTTTTCAAGTAAGTTGTTGCTATGTTTTAGCCTTCTGGTTGCCATGCACCGCAAAGGATTACTGGGATTTTAGAATTTTTTCACGCGGTCAGATAAAAATTTCTTGGAACAATGTGCAGATTTCAACCCGAATTTCCTCCGTTCGTACACGTTAGTCTATTGAGCTCGCTACGCGAGCGGCGCTTCGCGCCGCCTCGCTGCGCTCGCTATAAGTGTGTTTTACTTTCCTTTTACACGTGTAATCTAGCCTTGATCTTTTTTCTAAATTAATATATTCTTTAATGACAAACATGGTGGCAACTACGAAAAAGTGTTTTGACTTAAAAATAAAATTTTTATAACCCATTAGATCTACAACTATTGAAAAATAATTTTTCGTCAAGAACTATTTTTAAGGCAAAAATAATTTGTGACTTTAACTTTAAGATATGAAGGTTAAAAGTGGACCTGAATAGATAATAAAAAAAGGAAATGCTTTTCCTTTGCACTCAATTCAAAAGGAAATATTTGTCGTGGAAGAAATTGATATCTGTAAATTAACTGAGCCTTAATTGTCAATATTAAGTTTACTTTTCAAATCATCCATACAGTCGACCTTCTGTTATACGGACACAAATAATCCGGACGCCTTACATTCCTAACAATACATGAGAAGAACCAATTTTACTTGTAAAGGTACATTTGAGAAATCATAAATCCTTATTAAACCCGACAACGTGTTTGAAAAAAAAGTCTTCAAATGCAGAAAGGTTAACTGTAAATATACAATGCCGTCTTGTTTGTTGAAAGATCGATTTTTAGATAGCACAATTAATATCCTAAGCTGATTAATTGAGAAAATATTTACAATGGATATTTTATATTTCATTCAGAAAAGTAAAAGAAATATATACTGTATATAAAACACCCCAGTAAAAACATTGAAATATTTCTATCGTGTGAATAACCTCATAAAAGAGAATTCCGCTCAAAACGTATAAAAAATGAATGAACAGTCCTCGATCGTTCAAAAGATACGGAAAATTAAATACTGTAGGTCAAAAGTGTACGATTTTTCATCGCAGACTTCGCCAATAAAGATCTAAGATCAAATATGGCATCTAACCTCGGGGCCGCGCTAACAGATTAATAATTGAATCAAGGAGCTATCAGTTTTCATCTGAGATACGAGGTATTGAAAGTAGCTCTTTTTGATGATGGGGATGTTATTAAGCCAGAAAAAGGAATATCCAGAGAAGAGAGATTTTTTTTTTACCTTTTATTATCTCTACATATGAAAAGAAATGGTTTAGATAAATGTTTGCAATCCACATAAATGCAAAGGCACGAATTAAAAAGATCTTCATTGTTTAAATATGTGAAGTTTTATGAATAAGTAATGACATTTTTTTCAGCAAGTAAAAGAAAGATTAATAATTATTTAATTGGTCATTATACCGTATACATGTAGTGTAATTTTTAATCAAATAATATTTAAAAGCATTAAAATCTTCTCTTTTAAAATGTTTTTATTTGAACTGAAAATTTTCCCATCGTTTTAACAAAGAGAATAATGTGCATACTAAAATTACTCTAAGGAACATGCATCATTAAGGATGCTTTTAGCTACAAAATGGTCTTTTAACTGAATATTAGCGGTAGGCTTATTCTAGTTTTCAAAAGCAAATCAGAAAACGGCAATTTCTTCACCACTGCTTTAGGTCCAAAGCCCTTAGTAGAGAAGCACTTCGTTAATAAATACCTTTTCCTCCCTTTTTCCCTCTCAGCAAATCTCATTTGTTTTCCAAAAATTAATCAACTTTTAATTAATCTCCAGATAATTATTTAGCATAAATATAGGTCTTATCTTTCACCCTATATTATTTTTAGGCAAAAAACAAAATTATCATGTTGAGGGTTCTCAAGGAGTTAAAGGGAAAGACTTCATTCCGACCAATAGCAGAGGAGACGGAAAGGCCCGAAACTGCGTCAGATAAAAAAGTAAGTTACATTTTTTTATCTTCTTGGTGTATTTTTTTTTTTGATTATAAAATGTCTTTTGAATTAGCAGGATTCTTGATGAACAATAATTTTATGCAGTGGTAATTATACTTTAGAACTGCGACGACAGGAAAGTATGCGAAAAACGTTTTATTTTCTTTGTATAAAAATTAAATCTCTTTCCATTAGCTGTTAACTTTTAGTTCCCAGACAATATCGGTAAGCAGTTGTCCCTCATAAGGCATTGACAGAACGCGCCAAATTTGGCAAACCTCCTTATTTTACAGAATTGATCGGGCCTGCAATTATAACGTAATATTATTTGTTTGCATCCTTGGATTTGATTGATAAAAGTTCACACCAAGTCACGACTTCGTTAATAAAATGTTTCTCTGTGCTGCAAATCCAATCCCAAATGATTCTTCAGTGAATACAGCAACATGTACCTCTCTGTTCAATGGTTATGATTTCCTTTTACTTGCAAAACTAATTCACAAATAAAAAATAAATATAATCGCCCTTTTGCGTGATCGGATTCAAGTTAAACGCCTATTATTTTAATTTCCACATGCAGAAAATAGCACATCAAGAACTGACAAAATGCAGAAATGTCATGTTGTAAATTTTGAATTTACCGGGTGGCAGTAAATACAAAATTTACAAGTTGTCATGTTGTAAATTTTGTATTTACTGCCACCCGGTAAATTCAAAATTTACAACATGACAGAAACATAATCTGCCAAGAAAAACACGCAATGATCTCAAAAATATTAAAGGATATTTACAATTTTGAAGGACGCATAAAGAAAAAGAAAGTTTTCACAAATGGTCAAAGAAAAAAAACGGATGCAAAGACCTTGAAGGATATCTAATTCCTTACGGAAATCCTTAACGCGATTGATTCTGATTAATACAATCCTATATTGATTTCCGGATAATTGAAAAGGAGACGGGACACAACTTACAAGATGTCAAACATTATGATACAGCGATCCCTGTTATTATGTCTAGTAGACGAAAAGAAGACAGATGATCAAAATCATCGATAAACTTGTCTCTGCAGACTGAGTCTCAGAATTTGTGTGTTTTGTTTTGTGTGTTTGAGTTAATTTTATGAACATGTATATAAGCAATATTATATCTGAGTTAAACAAGGTATGTTGGTTATCAAAGAAAATTTACATGATGTGTTTTTAGCATCTTGATTTAACTGCAAGAAAATAAATTATTTCTGCATTAAAAGTATTTGGCAAGATGAAAATTTGAAGTTTAAAATGTGAATTGAAATGTTAAGAAGTTTATCAAACTTGTTTGCTCCTGCTCTGTGATTAAAATAAAACCAATAATGCTTAAAAGTTGAAAAATTGATACTTATCGTACGATACACCGGAACTTTAGAAGACTTCCGCTTCGAATTCAGTCTTCTATTAAATAATTTTGAATTATATCTTTTGACAAACTGTAGCGAAGTTTTCAGGAATTCTATCAATTCCAATATCATTTTTATTTGACCATTAAATCGAGTAGCTCTCATGCTCACTTCTTTATTCTTTTTGAACTGTAGACTCTCAGTGAGCGAGACAACGAAAGCGAGGAACACGAAGCATTCCAACAGATACAGAGTCAAGCAAAAGTCCAACGACCGGAACCCGCCAAATTCCTTATCCTTCATTATTCCCCTTTTAAGGCGGTATGGGACTGGATCGTATTATTTCTAGTGTTATATACCGCCGTGTTTACGCCATACTTTGTGGCTTTCATTTTGAACGAAGACGAGGCTATGATGAGACTACATCGAGATTCTGCTACGAGACTTCAACACGCGGAAACAATTAAAACAGACCCCTTTGTTATTATAGACTTGATTGTGGATATTATGTTTATAGCAGATATTTTAATTAACTTTCGAACGACTTACCTACATAGTGGGGAGGTTATCATGGATCCCCAAAAGATCGCCATCAACTACATCAAGGGATGGTTCATTATCGATTGTGTGGCAGCTATGCCCTTTGACCTTTTACTTTTTGGATCAGGGAATAGTGATGTAATAATATAATGATGTCTATGAGGTTTAAACTATTTAGATAACCTCAGTATTAATTTGATAATATGATTTGAAACTTTTAATCCCCATGTTGTTAAATAATCGAAATTTGTTTTTCTCCTATTAGTTTTTCCTTAATTTGTTAGATATACATGTACAACTATTTCCCTTCTTAGTGTAAATGTTTTATTAATATTTTTACAGCGAATGACCATTACTGGTATCCTCAAGCTCGCCCGTCTTTTACGTCTTCTTCGAGTTTTGAGGCGGATCGAACAATTTGCTGCATATGGGGCGGCTGTTCTGATGTTGTTGATGGTATCATTTACACTGATTGGCCACTGGCTTGCATGTATCTTCTACGCAATCGCATACATGGAGCGCCCACATCTTCCTGAACGAATCGGATGGCTGGATTCCTTGGCCGACGCCTACAATATGCCATATCTCCCTAATGATACGATGAGTGGTCCACCAATCAAAACACGTTATATAACCGCACTTTACTTCACATTCACCAGTTTGACAAGTATTGGATTCGGCAATGTGGCGCCAAATACGAATGCCGAAAAAATCTTCAGCATATTCGCCATGTTGCTTGGGTGTAAGTTTCTCAATCGTGCAATGATAGTTTTAGTTCAACTTCTGCTACATCTTTGATCTATGAATAATTGTTAATTTGGTATAAAAAAAATTAGAAACTTGGAATGGTATATATAAAACACCTGCAATCTGCAGTTTGACTCCAGGAATGATTCTTAAAAAATATTCTCTTATTCTAATAGTAAAAGTGGACTGAAATTTAGATTTAGAAAAATATTTATTGGTTGAATAATATGCTCTTCGGCACAAATAGCCCAGAAAGCATTCAATGACAGTACATGGCACATGTTCATAACATGCAACATATTAGGTCAGATTTCTCGTAGGTATCTTTGCAAATTCCCTTAGAAATGGATCTTTTTAAGTCTTATTCAGTATCTGGTGCAATAAGAGATTCGTCTACCTCATGTGCACATGCAAGTGTTGAACTTTATCGACTCTAGAACTGAGAAAGATGCTTCTGTAAATGCAGCATCTAAAGCATTTTATGTAACCAACCAAACTGAGAAAACCCACACATGAAAAATTATAAGACATAAATACACTCATGAAAAAGCTTCAGTGCTTTACTTGTTTTGGTACTGTGTATACAATCATCTATGCGAGCTTGATTTGTATGTATAATTCGTATGCATTAAATATACAGTGGGAAAATTGTTTTGAGAACTTTTCACTCTTTGAGAAAATATAGTTCAGTTAGAGCCTCCTTAAACATGGTTTATATTTACATCTTTCACATGTTTCCCTAACAATCATACGTATGCAAGTCGCATACATCTAAATACAGATAAGGCTTAGCATCGGAAGCCTAAGACTAGCAATCAGTCGAATGGCATAAAGCTGAATCTAAGCTAGTTCATATCGATCACAAGTGACGTTTACAACTTCTACAGAACTACATTACTGGTATTACTACACCAAATGCAACCGTTGGGTTGATAGAACTATGACAGACATTTATTGTAATGTCAACAAGCGTATAGATGGAGTTCAGCCGTGGTTAAAAGGCTGAACTTGTTTTTTTCTTGTTCGTCCTCTATAGCTTTTAAACAAACAAATACATTTTTTTTATACCTTATAGGTTGTTTTACAATAATTGCCGAACTGATCTTCTGCAAATTGTTTTTTTTTTTCAAGTAGAGACCATTGCAGCCAATGAGATATTATTATTATCCTTTTAAAAACAAACGTTCTTTACATAGCATTGAATGATTTGCCAAATTTCTCAATCAAATGTTCTCGAATGTAATTTCTTTTGATATTTCTATTTGGTGTAATTTATGTTTTTACTTATTTTTGGGGTATTTTGTTTTTCCCTTGCCTTTTGGCAAAAATCAGTGTTATCTCTTGCTTTTACAGCTCTGTTGAGTGCCGCCATTTTTGGTAACGTCTCTTCCATCATGTTACGTATGTATCAGGGATCAGACGACTATCAGGAGCGAGTATCCAGCATTAAAGAGTTCATCAATTTCCACCACTTGCCAAAGAACCTGGCCACCAGACTACAGGAATCCTTCCAGCACGCGTGGACGTATACTAACGGAGTGGACATGGGAAATGTAAGTCATTTAATAATTAAAAAGTTTCAAAATACAGCATATTTCAATCCGTTTCTGATAGACATACTAATGTTAATATACCATGAAAAACATAACAAAGAGTGATCGATCTCAAGAAATCTATAAACAATACAAATCGGTTAAGAGGGCATAAAACACGAACCCCTTGTAGTTCCAGAGGTGGGATCAGGTGCCTTGGAGGAGTAAACATCCTCTGCAAATCAGCCAGACCCTCCGTTTGCATTGATCAGATTGACAGAACATTCTATAGTGAAATTCAGTCTAAAAATAAGGGCCTGACTAATAGTACAATTGCAAGTCAGTGAAAACACACCCAATATTACATATTAAGTTATATTTCTTAAGTTTATTATAACGACAATAGAATTAATGAAATGCCGAATAAGACACAGCTTATGTTATGTGCTATTCTGTGTTGATAGGTTCTGAAGGGATTTCCTGATTGTCTCCAGTCTGATATCTGTCTACACCTCAATAAAAATCTGCTGACCAACTGTCAGGCTTTTAAGGGAGCTAGTCCAGGTACTCATATTATACAGTTAACTTATTCGTTATCACTGAAATAGAGGAAGCAGTATGATAACCCTGCTAATTTTTGTCAAGTTTTTAAGTATTAACAAGAAAAAAGTAAAATTTAGTATGATTAAAGTGATTTGAAAGATAACACAATTCATCGGTTTCTGTTTTATATTGCATTTTAGGTTGTTTACGTTCATTATCACTTAAATTCAAAACCACGCATGCGCCGCCTGGTGATACACTTATTCATCCGGGAGACATTCTTACAGCCATTTATTTCATGGCGCGTGGGTCTGTGGAGATCATGAAGGACGACTCTGTTATGGCAATACTTGGTATGTTTCATAAAATAAAACCAAGTTGTATTTCAAGATATCAATGCGTTATCTCTAAAATTCAAAACTACGCATGCGCTATGTAGCCATACTCTGATCCTTCTAGTTGACATTCCCTTTAAATCAAAGTATATTTCAAAAAAACATACACAGGTAAATATATGTAATTATGAAATGAAATATTGTTTAGGCATAGCAAATTCAACAGCATTGACATTTGCAATTACAATTTTAATATTCATAATAGTTTGACTATATTCAATTTCTTTAGGTAAACATGACATATTTGGAGCGGACATGAAGGATTCGGACACTGCGGGACAGTCCCTGTATTTTGTGCGGGCCTTGTCTTATTGCGACATCAACAAAATAGAGCTGGACGACCTGAGGGAAGTCTTACAGACTTACCCAGAATTTGCAGAACAGTTCATCAAGAAGTTCCATGTGACCTTTGATTTAAAGAAGGTCTTTACTAAATACTAGTAAACTGTACCATAAAATTCATTAATTTCCAATTAATTTAGAAACAACAAAATCATAGTCTACAATCCTCCTAAATCTGCATGTTCTCCAATTTAATTGTTTAACTACAAAATCTGTGTTTTGTTGGAAACATATGATATGAATGTTTTATAGTGGCATATTTGGTTTTCAGGGGACACTTCTGGAAAGAAAATACAAATCGAAGATAGAAGACGAAACTCTTAAATTTATCCGCCAAAAACGTCCCAGAATGCAGTGCAAAGGACGTTCTGTAGATAGTATGGGATTGTATTTTACGCTTAAAGTTTTAACCTGCTTTACAGATAAATTGAATTATGCTCATCAACTTCTTTTTTTTTCATGGAGTTACACAAAAATTATCATGGAGAAATTCTAATAACAGTTTAATTTTTTAAAAACCATTTCACCTACTAGGTATAAAGAGATACATGTAACTTTTCAACCTTTCATTGGCAGCTGGTCCAACAATGAGGCACCGGAAGAGCTACATCAGGCATCGAAACAGTAACGATCCAAGTGGAAGTGACGAAGAACACGTGGGTATTCTGGAGTTTTCTACCGAACAAGCGACAGAGGGCGTTGACATAGAGGAGAAGGATGTCAGTCATAAAAGAAAGAATTCCACTGCTTCAGTGTCAGGTGTGCTCGATCAAAAAGTTTTAAGTTTATAAGACTTAAGAAGAGGCTCTTGAACATTTGTAATGTGCATTTTTGTGATGAAGCATTAAAGGATTAAAATGGTACCATAAAGAGTAAAAGACAAAGGGTTTACCGAATTCTAATTTTCTACAAGAGAAAAAAACAAAACAATTACTCTGAAGCATAAAAAAACATATCTTATGTTTTGCATGTTAAATATTTCAATATAATATTTTTGCAATATACAACAGGTGCCATGACGAATTTTTTCTCCGCTGTGACAACAGTGTCCAGGATAAATAAGATTTCTAGAACCAAACCACGTCCAGCAATGACAGCCAAATCAAAGTGGGGCGCAATCAAGTCCGAAATCCTGTCAGACAAACGCTTACCTGACGTAGAATCAGGCGATGCACGTGATCACAATTCACCAATAGAATCTACTGCTACGTCATACACGCCAAAATCTCTTTCCAGTTCCGGTCCTCAGTTAACCACTGTCGATTACGACGTTCCCAAGCAACGAGAAAATCGTGACTATAGTCACGTGACTAGCGACATGGACAACAAACTTATTGCTCTTCAACAGTATGTTTATCTGCATTTTATTTACCGAAAGAGCATAATTGCTTTATCATGTAAATGAGATTTCATATAAGATACTCTTGTAGATATAAACCAATTAGGCGTACATAACTAAATATTAGAAATAAAACAAAATTCTATTTTTTCTTGCAGACGAATGAATGCATTTGAAAGTGAACTTTTTACAACTGTGGATGCTATTTTAAAAATCCTTGGACAAACGCCAAAATACCCAAGTGATGCTCAAATTCACAATGTTACTATGCATCCGTCCGCCAAAGCCACTGACGTCAGCAAGGCGCCAAAATCGAAAGGAGCCAGACTGATTAAAACTGTTCATGAATTAGATCGAGTGTTTGCTAAAATATGATTAAAACATCACGAATATGTTTAAGTGTTATTTCTGCATATCTAGATTCCTATATATAAATCTGATGTTTGCATATGGTTAAAATACTCAGTACTGTGGCCTTAAACTAATACTCACATATACAGAGTATTTAGATCTATTTAGAGTATCATTTATTTTAAAGTGCCCATGTTAAGTGAACATCATTTCAACACCAACTGCCAAACAAACATTGGAATTTTTTTCTATTCGCGGTAGGGGATAAAAAACATGCACGTTTGTAATATATAATTATACAAATTATATAAAAAATATATACCTTTGTAAGGGTCGGTACATGTATATTATTGACGGAAAACTAGTGTTACAGTATAACTGTAGATATGCAAACCAAATGACCATGAAACATGTAATTGTTCGACGTTTTAAAGAATATCAAATTAGATATATAATATTTTGTCTAATGGAGGCTACCTTATGAAAATTACAAAATCGCAAGTCTACAGTTGTACATGTAAAGAGAAAATCATGTTTCACATAAGATAGGAAAGGATCTAATTATAATACAATATATATTACAATTTTGTTAAAAAATGAACACTGATTTTCATTGTGGTTCGAAAATGTTGTACTGTGCAATTATTCCTGTACAATGACTTGCATGTTCCCTCAGCAGAGTTGAAAAAATTCATCATTCTGACTGAACTATTGATTTTTAATGATTCAATATGTAAATCTTTCAAATTAGGTAAGAAGACGTTGCCGATTATCTTTTTTCCGGCCTTCAAGTCATATCGGGACACTTTGACATAATCAGAACGTTATCTTTTCTTTTTCAGTAGACACAGTGACTGTTATCAATCTGAGTGCTTAGGAAGAGGAGTTATCTTAAAGATGAATTGTTTAAAACAATGCATATACCATATCTAGTCAAACCACATGTTTGTCTGTTTTGATTCTTTCACTTACGAGAAGAGTAACGAAGAAATCGCAACACGTTCCTCTCCCATATTTTCACTAATTGAAAATTATCTTTCTCTCAATACTAAGCAACATGAACATTACACTTACAGATATATTTTTGCATATAACTTCACTCCTATTTCTATTTATTTAATTGGATCATCTGAGCAAAATAATATTTATTGGTCGTAGGTTCATGTCTGTCTGCATTCTTAATGGCGAAAGGAAAACCAAATTTTGTATTCTACGTAAGCTTTCCATTCTTTTCAAATGAAGGGGTATGCCCTTCCCTGCTCCAACAAGTACCAACTAATAAAAGTAATGTGTAAAAAGATATGTGTAAAAATTGCCTCATATACAGTAAAATAATGTATTTATAATATTCAAGATCAAAGGACAGATCACTCTAATTGCCAAAAAAAAAAAAAAAAAAAAATTCCTGTATTTAAACTTTAAGTGCGCAGTGTTAAAAACTTCAGGACAAACCCAAAGTAGTTTTGAGTTTTATTTTCTCATTTTCTATATTGGTGTAGAATTCCAATAACTGAACAAACTTTTGAGACTTTTATACTGTCTCATAATGTTGACGACGTATTCTACATGCAGGGTAAAACTTCTTTAACTATATATATCTTTATTTTTTTTTAAATAAACAAGTACATTAGATTTCTTTTTAAAACTCCTGAAAATGAATGCTGATTAATTTTCTGACAGCATCTGAAAGTATTGTGTAATTTGTTTTTTAAAAAGTTGCTAGTTACGTTGAAAATGTATACATACACGAGCAATACCTTTAACGAAATAATTTCTGTCAGTCCAAATTTGGCTATATTGTCAATAGTTTTTTTTCAATATGTTAAGAGTGTAAAATTTAGGTGGTGCTTAGTTAATTCCTTTAAGGCATAAACAAACTGAAAAAAAATTAAAAACTATTTTAAATAATTAATTTAGTAAAAAACCATGTGATTTAAAACACTTTTTGTTAAAATTATCATTATTATTATGAGGAATGATATTTGCTTAACTAATCTTGAGACAGAGTTTACAAAATTACATAAAAATGAAAATTATTAAAATATTTAATTTATGATTAATACTATGATAATTATTTTGTCACATATCAATAATTAAGATATCAAAAAACTTATATATAAACGAACAAAAACTAATTCCCAGCAACTTCTGACATCTATATTTGATAAATCAAGATATAAATATTTCATATCAGTGTTTAGCTATCAGGTTAATGTATATGAATACCCTAAATCTCGCTATAGATTGATTTCGCGATTTGGTAGATCTAGAGCTGTCCAGTATTTATCTCAAATGAATAACGCCATCCGTAACAATGAATGCATTTTAAAGTCCTACACCGTGCATTTAGTTATGATTGCATTTAATATCGAGCGATATTGAATGATCCGTGAAGAAATTTAATAACCTTTGAAAAATCGGGGGTATGGATTTTTTAATGAGGAATTAAAACACTCGCGACATGTAAAGCCGATTTGTTGTTTTAAAGCATTTGATATTAGAAGTGAAAAAAATATGGCTACTAAAGGATTAAGAAATATTAAGATTAATCTTTGATGAAAGAGCCATGTCGGATTTATGGTCTAGAAGGAAGAGGGGTCGGGGAAAATTGGAACGTCCAAGGGTTAATTCATTTTACTTCAGTGAAAGAAAGGGAGCTAGTGAAGAGAAAAACAGCAGTGTGGAATCGTTTTCTAACCATTACGTCCTATCCGGTCTATTTTGGAGCGAATATTTTCCGATTGCTATAGACATTGTTGGAACCCATTTTCCCGTAGATGTGGAAATTTTCTACGTGGATTCTATGAGAAATATGCCATAGTTTCCGGGCATTTAATCTAATTAAAGCAAAGTTTTATTTAACTTGGAAACAGGTGCTTTGTTATTCATAATTACTTTCCGACATTAGAAATCTAAATAGTCAATGAAAGATCTGGAGTTGCTCATAATGGACATTTATGTGTATTCAATTCAAATTAAAGCGATTTAACCGAGAGCGTCTCGAAGCTGTTGTATGCACTAGCGAAACTTAGTTTGCTTTATAAACAAACCAGGCGACTCGACAGTCTACACTGTTTAACCAGTTAGTTTAGAATACTACAGCTACTTAAGTGTTTTGAACTTCGATCTTTCTCAGGAGATAGTAACCCATCCTCGGTATAAGAAGTACATCTTATCAATAAAAAGGAAGATAAAGAAGACTGCAGAGATGTCCCGTAGGTATTCTAACTATCCACGAAGTGACGCCACTACCCCTGGAAAAAGAGTTCGGGGGTCAATTGCAGGAGCCAGGTTTGCCCACGGTTTCAAGTCAGGATCTGGTCCTATAGCCGACCCCGGGGCAGCGCTGGAAATTACCTCCATAGGTGATAGATCAAACGACATGCCGCGAAAAGCATACCGGATGGAAAATACCTATAAACTAGAACCGGATGAGGATAAAGTTTTCCGGGTGTGTGATGTGGAGAAGCTTGCCGAAGCTGTGTTAGCGGAACATTTAGCTAAGATTGAGTATGACCCCGTCAAATGTCGGGACGTCAGTCAAACTGTGGCCGTGGATATTTTAGATAGAGTTAAACAAATGGGATTTAAGCGTTATAAAATCGTCACAAACGTCAGTATCGGCTCACTGAAGGAAAAACCAGGCATGCAGTTCGGAAGTCGATGTTTATGGAATAAAAACACGGACAATTTCGTTAGTGTTAAATATTCCAACTCGTCCATTTTTGCAGTGGCCATGATCTATGGACTATACTTTGATTAATGTAAGAATTACGGACGTGTTAAGTGGTGCATCTGTTTTGTGCAGTATTTTGTTCTTTCACAGACTGTATAGACATACTGCCTCAGGTATCTTGCCAAAGTTTTGATAAAACTTTTGTGCTTTTTTTACAAAACACATTATTATTTTCTATAAATGATCTTATTTATTCTTATTCTGAATAGTTTATAATTGTATTAAATTTTGTGGCGAAAACTTGAAGTCTACTTTAATTTTTGTAATTTTATATATTAAGCCAGTTAATACAAAAAAGAATGTTGAAAGAAACCTTAATGATGCATGTTTCTTGAACGGTTAAAACAAACTATAAATACTTTGTTCAGGGATTATGCAAAACACTTGCCTTCACTCATTAAAATCGGCACATTTAGCAAGTCCAAATATTCTAATCTACTTCAAATTGTAAGCTCATTAGATTTTTATCCATAGTTTCACAAAGATAAAATGCTAAAATAAATCTAATTAATGTGATTTAATTATGGTTTAAAGAAAATTGTCTACACTTCCCTAAATTATTAATCCTACATGCGTTGGATACAAAGTGAAAATATTAAACATTCACATGACAACATTGAAAATTCTACTTTTAGATGTTACTTCCTATAAAAAACATTTTAGCCCATTCCAAATGAGATCTCTTTTTTAAGCCTTGTGGGTTGTAGATTTCTATTTTTTCTTTCTGTAGATCCATTAATTTTCTTTGTTGTGACTACTATCGCACATGGTAGTATCTTCTCTTCAGGTCAGGCTTGTTTTATTTGTACCTTGTTTATCAGCATTGTTAGCCAAGTTACGATTATCCATAAACCAAACTATATTTATTGGTCTTGATTTTTTAAAAGATAAGTTAGATAACACTTATTTACCATGTATCCTGATTCTGGTTTGTTTTACAAAAAGAGGGCAAACCATATATTAAGGTCAGACGATACGTTCCCCAAGTATCTGTTTTGTATATCTTCGTAAAGTATAAAAAATATATAAAATTTTAATAACTTTATGATTTCTAAAGTGGTTTCTAATTGTTTCAAAAATTTGAAACACTAAAAAACACATGAAAAATGTGATTTTGGCAAACTAATTTTTTCCCCCCTAAAGGGTTACATAAGAAATGCCATGGTCTGGTATCTCGCACAAATGCCTGGTAAGGTACCTCAATCTTTTTTGTGAGTAAACATTTTAAAGTAGTAATTATACCCGCACTTTCTAAAGAAAGTTCGGGTATATTGTTGTTACTCGAGTCCGTCCGTCCGTCTGTCACACTTTTCTTCCCTGAACTCCTCCTACATTTTACACAGTACCCTAATCATCTTTTGGGAGATGGTTGGTGGTGTCATGTAGATGTGCAGTAAGGTTTCGAAATTTTGTTTTTGCCCCGGGGTCAAATGGGGGTCGAAAAATGACGTTTTTTATGCAAAAAGCCCTGTCTTCCCTGAACTCCTCTTACATTTTACTCAGTAGCCTAATCATCTTTCAAGAGATCGTTGGTGGTGTCATGTAGATGTGCAGTAAGGTTTCGGAATGTTTTTTTTTTTGCCCCGGGGGTCAAATGGGGGTCATAAAATGACGTTTTTTATGCAAAAAGCCCCGTCTTCCCTGAACTCCTCCTATGTTTGACTCAGTAGCCTAATCATCTTTTAAGAGTTGGTTGGTGGTGTCATGTAGATGTGCAGTAAGGTTTCGGAATTTTCATTTTGCCCCGGGGGGTCAAATGGGGGTAGAAATTTGTTGTTTTTTTTTTAAATATTTGATATGTTTAATCACCCTGCTTTCAAGAACTTCCCTAATATTTTATGCATTAGCTTTAAACCATGATCATTTGGAAAATGATTGGTTTGTTTTGTGTATGTGTAAAATGGTTTCAAAATTTGCATTTTCATGTGGATGACAAAAAGGGACAGGAAAAAATAGCCCCTCCCTAACCCAGGGGGTCATGATTTGTACAAACATGAATCTACAGCTCTTGAGAATATTTCCATATTAATCATGCTCTTGTTGTTCTTGAAAAGAAGAATTTTGAAGATTTGTTTCCTTTTATTCCTAAATAAAACTTTGATCCCTAATTGTGGCCTGACCCTAGCCTTTGAGGTCATGATTTGAAAAACTAGAAATATGTCTGTACGACATGAATGTCCCGCCGGATGTATATTACTAATGCTACATGAAAATTTGTATTAGTGTATAAAGTTTGATGAAAATATCTTCAACAGTTTCTTTAGAATTGAAACTAAAATCTAAATAAATTGGATATAGATAATAAATTCTCACCAAATTATGTATAAGTGCATGCTAAGCATAAAAATATCTTAAATTATTTCTTTAAAACTAAGCAAAATACAAATTAAAGAGGAGGGAGGTCAAGGTCACTGGAATGTGCAAGGTGAAGTTTTTGATGCAGTTGAATAGCTCTCACTAATACATATCAGCATATTATGTTTGACAAAAATATCTTGAATGATTTAATGAAACTGAGCTTAACACCTTTTTTTAAGAAAAGAGAGATCAAAGGAAAGGTTGGGGTCAAAATGTTGTTGCAGTTGGAAAGTTTACATCAGTATGAATTTACTATTAGCTTATGAAGTTTGACAAAAATATAATTAATTGTTTATTTAAAACTTAGAAAAACACGTATTTTAAAAAGTGAGGTCAAGGTCAAAGGAAAATTCAAGGTCAAAATAAGTTGATGCATTAATAGCTCTCAGCAGTATGTATCAGCATAAAGTTTGATAAATATATCTTGAATTGTTTATTCAAAACTGATCTAGACATTAATTTTAGAAAAGCGAGGTCAAGGTAACAGGAAAGGTCAAGGTAAAAAAGAGTGAAGCATTGTAAAGCTTACATCAGTATGTATCATCATGTGAAGTTTCATTACATCACTTGACTGGTTTCTTTAAAATAAAGCTAAACACTAATTTAAAGAAAAGTTAAGTGAAGGTCAAAGGAAAAGTCAAGGTAAAAAAATATTGCTGCATTTGGATAGTTTACATCAGTATGCATCAACATATGAACTTTGATAAAAATATCTAGAAAGTTTCTTTGAGCCCGATGGAAAGACAGATGGAAGGGTGGAGGATGGACATGACAAAAACTATACATGTATTCTTAATCATGGCGTGGCATAAAAAACTTGAATCTACATTATATGAGGATGTTTCCATATCAAGATTATACAAGCAAGTTCAAAGAATTGTGGTCCTCTGCTTTCTGTGTTTTAGTGAATGGGATGCCATAATTTATGGCAGATTGTGTGACAAATATGCACCCCTATCATATGTCAGTTTTCGAAAATTAGGTCAAAGGGGGAAAATCATAGCATGCTCGGAAACATTTTGTTGCAGGTAATGTACACGTCAAATATGAAAGTCCTATCTCTTTTCAATCAAAAGTTATATATATAATATAATATTTTTGAAAAGTAGGTTAAACTTCTAGGTCAAGGTCACAGAGTCAAAAGTCATGATATATTTAGAGAAGTCTTTTCACAAGTAATATATATATACATGTATAATTTGAATGCCCTATCTTTTCTCTTTTAAAATGATCAATTTAAAATGTTATTTTTTGGAAAGTGGTAAAACTTTAAGGTCAAGATCTCACTTGGGTTAAAAAATCATAGTATATTATTTAGATAGTTTTGTGGTAATGTACATGTGAAATATGAAAGCCCTATCTCTTATTATTCCAAAGTTATGACCAAGGTTAAATTTATTGTGACAGATGCACATACTGTCAATAAGATGGGCAGACTGACAGACAAATAAGATTTAATGTCCCCTCCCTTTCCCAAAAACGGGGGACAATAATGCCCTTGTTGTTCTTGAGAAGAAGATTTATGATGGAAAAAATCCCCTGCATATTTCTTAACGCAAATCAATATTGTGTTTTTATTTGTCATTTGTTTGTTTGTTAAACATCCCTCTCAGGAATTTTTCACTCATATGGAGACACCACCACTTGAAAAATAATGAGGACAAATTAGATTTGAGGTCAACATTCATTTTTGGAGTTTTCAACCATCAAGACGTAAAGAAATATTAACTCGATCCTTCCCCTCACCCCTTCCCAGACCCCTGTTTGTGTTCATGTAGGCAAACTACTACTTGTTTTTACATTTAAAAAATGTTAATATAATACAAATAGGTTGACACAAATTCATGAATAAAATGTCAAGCAATCTTATCATTGATGTGCTTTTATTTAATTTAATGCAGTCATATTGTGAACATTTCCAGTTCATTAGGAGATAGTGGGGATGACCTCCAGGGGTTCATAACCTTTATACCATTAAATTTACATAACATAATAACACAAGAAACAAAATTATGTATAGTCAAATGGAAAAAGTTTCCAACTATTTAGGAGTCGCATGATCATTTGTCATTACAGGGACAGGGAGTGGATTGGGAGATCGTCCCCCCCCCCGGAATTTGCAGGACTATAATATATACTGAGGCAAATAAAAATGACTTTGAATGCTCTCCACCCTAGAAAACAGATCCCACCATAACTTCTTTTTTTTTGCTTCTCAGGAAATTCTTGTCTGGAAATCCCCCTCCCTCCCAGGAAAAAAATTCTGGATCTTGTAACTGAATGTGAAATTCGTCTATTGTAGCATCGGATGACCTTTGATCCTTTAAACTTTAACCTAACCATTTGCATTTCAGACTATTTTACCCAAATCTATACCAAAACTTGTACTTATCGACTGTCATAGGTCCTGTCAACTTCATGAAATATAATCCAATTAAAACACAAAATGAAATAATTCCTACTGACATACATGCAATGATGTGTATATCACACTGCACGTGCAATGCAATCTAAAAATGATAATGGTAAAACTAGTACTTAAGTTGGGTACGTGACGCAAGCCCAATGTGATGCAGGTGTTCAGATACATGTATAGTACAAGAACAAATTTAAAATTATCATTTACAAAATATGTTTTATCTTAACTTTGCCATCTAGGCCTATTTCCAAAAACAGGCAAATAGGGTGTGTTTATTTGTGTGTTGATGGGAGAGGGGGGGGTGACAAAATTGATTGGGTATATGGCAGCTTTCAAGAAGTTTCTGCCTAATCAAATATTAAAAAAAGTTTGCACATTTTGAAAAATTCATCAAAAACGCTTTACACTAATTTGAATAATATTATTTGTTGTTGATCTATATGAGAAAATAGATTTAAAAAGTTCCAACTATGGGCCAAAAATTTATATCCCCCCTTTATCAAACCTAATTTACATCATTAATTAAATTCTGTTGTTTAATTTCAGACTGGTAATGAATTAAGAATATGAAATACCCATAAGATCGAGGCCCATGGGTCACATGGTCACCTGAGCATATTATGCTCAATTTGATGAATACATGTATCATGTAAATTATTGAATTCTATTGACTTTTTCCTTGGTAAAGCCCAATTTGAAGGAGTGTGCATTTAGAGGCAAACACCCTAGTGCGGGTATTACTGTCTCATGACAGCAATAGTTCTTCAATAACAAAATCTGGGAAAAAATTATATATTATTGAGGAACGTCTCGTCTGTCCTTAAAGACCGAGTTTTTGAAAGGGATTAAAGTATTATGAATTTGGAAATGTGATGATGCTTTGATATCTTTTATAAGAGAGCAAAGATTGAGGTTTCCTTTTTATTCACATCATAAATAAAGAACGACAATAAATATACATGTCAAATAAAATTCTTCAATTAATTTAAAATAACCTCACTAAACGTCACCATCGGAACTATAAAGAATGGTAAATGAGCAATTAATTCATTACAAAACTTATACATGTAAATACAGTGAATAGTCACTGAAGTTGACCAAAATGTTACTTTATTCACCTGCAATCAACATTAATAAATGTCTTTTTATTTCGATGATAAAGTATAAATTGTCAACTTATTTTCCCTAGTAATGTGATACCAGATCCACATCATGGATAAAAGGAATCGGAAATGATGTAATGATGACGTCATATTTATTTTTACTCTTTATTATATGAAGGATTTTCCAATGAACCTGTTGCTGGACTTGAAGAAGATCTGAATTTCTTGAAATAAACAGCGAGAGCGACAAACACCAGAATAAAGGCGAACACCAGCATCCCGATCCCGAGCCCCGCCATTTGACCTAAAACAGTTAATGATTTAAACACAATTATATCACCATAAATATTTTAAATTATATTAAGCTAGAAATTGATTGGACTTATTCTAGTATTTTTTAAAAAATAAATTAATCAACGTCAAAAAAATAAAGCTTTAGATCAAGTTCAAGATATTTCAAA
This sequence comes from Saccostrea cuccullata, assembly GCF_032062105.1. NCBI lineage: Eukaryota > Metazoa > Mollusca > Bivalvia > Ostreida > Ostreidae > Saccostrea > Saccostrea cuccullata. The sequence continues at coordinate 8,585 of NW_026926491.1, read as the reverse complement.
ACCGTTTGCAGATATGACATATAAAAGTATGTTACAAACGTAGCTGCAGAACTGTAGCTTTCCGAGAAAAAAAAAATGATCGGAGAGCTACAGTTCCACCCATTGAAAAAACTGTATATTTATTGCGCAAAATAAAATATATAAGGAACAGACCCTTAATAATATTTTGAGATGACAGTTTTAAAATCATGGAGAAATTAATCGAGAAACAGCTTTTTTGTGCGCAATGAATATACAGTTTATTCAATAGGTGTCACTGTAGCTCTCCGGTCTGTATTTTTTTCGGAGAGCTACAGATCTGCAGCTAGTTACAAACGTAGACATATATGAACATGTATTTGGTTAGACTTACCTATGGATTTTGACAAAAAAGGAGCAGTTCTGCACGGGCTAACAGAACAACACAGATACAAACTTTAAGGTTTCTCACCTGCTGTGTATGTGGTTTTGGAAGGAGGAGGGGCCACGTAATACTCGGCTATGTTCTGGTGCTGACTTGAACTCAGTGTATACGGAGATGCTCTTAAAATAATTGGCTGAAACAAAATATGTCTCTGATATGACTGAATGAAATAATAATGCTTTTGGAAACTTCAAGAAATGTCATCAAAGAAAAGCCATCGTGTTAAATGAAAGATGACTGAAGGATTACTCAAAGGTGACTGAAGTATTGCTGAAAGGTGATTGAAGGATTACTGAAAGGCGACTGAAGGATTACTGAAAGGTGACTGAAGGATCACTGATATTGACTAAAGGATTACTGAAAGGTGACTGAAGGATTACTGAAAGGTGATTGAAGGATCACTGAAAGGTGACTGACGGATCACGGAAAGGTGCCTGAAGGATCGGTGACTAAAGGATCACTGAAAGGTGACTGAAGAATTACTGAAAGGTGAAAGGATCACTGAATGGTGACTGAAGGATCAGTGATTAAAGGATCAGTGATAGGTGACTAAAGAATCACTAAAAGGTGACTGAAGGATCGGTGACTAAAGGATCACTGAGGTGACTCAAGGATTACTGAGAGGTGGATGAATGACAATGTTCCACCCATCAGTCATCCTTCCAGACCTTTCAGTCATCATACAGTTGACTAAAAGTTGCAGTAAACAGTTTCATCTCCTTTATCTCAACTTGTAGAAAAAGGAATGAAAGGTTGATCAATAAAAATAATTTAAGACTGTTACTTCAAAAGTACAATAATCTTTAAAACACGTCTGGTTTTTAAGTCACTTACATTTGCTATATTTGTGACGTCTACGGGTATTTGGAAGTCTCCTCTATTTATAGCAGCATTTAACATGGTGGCTGCCTGGTCCAGATCCACCTGCGCCTTGGGATTAGCGACGTCACCCTGAATTGGATTGCCACCAAGGATTGTCAACGTCACAATCACGTGGGTTGTGTCGTAATCAACCTAAAATATCCGGTCAGACAATAAATACTTCAGGTCAAGAACATACCATTTCAATCATACATTCATATAACTACCTTAAAAAGAGCCATCGTTGAGGATGAAATGGATTTTTACTTGAGATGTTTCTGAAAACCGTACCTTGATGTTCTGGATTCTGAGTGGAGAGAGATTTGTCCATTTGTGAACGGTTAAAATAGTCTCGTACTTAAACAGCTGTAAGTTCTTTCCAACCGTGTTCTGATAAATAGCTGTAGGATACAAATGGAATTGAAAGCTAAATCTTATACTGACCAACAAAAAACATTAATACAACAAAAGTAAATGTTTCTTTTATCAAAATCTGAAAAGTCGGAGAATTTTCTGCGATGAAAAAAGTCAAACACGAAGGGATTAAATGAATATAAAAGCATATGGTTTCTTGCTTTGGCAGAGAATTGCTATTGGAATTTGAATGATTGTAATAGCTGTATTCTGACTACGGATTTACCGTCTAATTTGAAGGTAAAATCTCTCTTCTCCGTGTAGTTAAAGCAGGTAGATATGTCGAAGTCAAAAATGCTAGGTTGTTCTTCATCATAGTCGTACATGTTGTAAATAAAGGATATCTATAATTCACAAAGAGGAAACAATGCTATTAAAGCAAACATTGAAACATTTTATAAAAAATACAGTTTTCTTTCAAAACAACTCAAAATTTCTATAGTTTTCTTTCACTTTCTTTTCTACACCATATTTAGGGAGATCATCAACGACAAAAATTAACGTTTAATAGTTAGAAGTATTTTTGGATGTTGTATCGTAGAATTACTTGGATTTAAATTTACTGTATGCATATCAACCTTCGAGCATTTATTTTTGTATCTGACAATATAAAATTAAAAAATCTATTTAAGAGGAATGGGTGGTTGTGGCCATTTTCAGACTGTTTTTATCTCCTTTAGAAGAAGAGCTTCATATAAATATAAACATTTACAAAAATGATGAAATTTTAAAACTAAATGAAAAGTTTTAATTTTTTTTTTTGCCAAATGATAGTTGTCACTTTAGATATAGTATCTAACATAATATAGTTATATCTGATGGTTAATTTGTTAACACCCCAGCCTCCTTAAGTCAAAATAAATATAGCTCGCATAAAAAATCTGAAAAAAATAAAATGGTATTTTCAGAAAAAAGAATTTATAGCTGAAGGTAGACTTACAGTATCAGTAGTTAGTTTCATCTGTATGGGCATTCCAAAGTCATATGTATGGCCAGTACTCTGTACCCAGTCATTCTAAAAATAAAATCACAAATACCCCAGATAAAAATACTCTATTATAAATATTTTTGTTACATGTTACCCTTATTAATTTTTGTTACATGTTCATAAGAATAAAAGAAAATATAGAGACAAACGGACAGACAGACACAGAAACAGAATGGAAGGTAATGTAACAGACAGCCCTAAGTTAAGTATACTGTATTATGAATGGTTCCATTCTTAGTAGAGGACAATATCAATTTTTGTACCTCTTCAAAGCAAAATATAAAAAAATATAAATATGTTTTATTGTAAAAGGTTTAAGTGAAGAGATTTCTACAGAAGAGACCAATCAGAACGGACCACAGCAAAATACCACTCCCACGTGCTGTTGACGGGTCCGTTGGCTGGCCAATCACTTCTCTTAGCTATCCATACGTCACAGTCTATACCACGTGCCTTTTTCTGAAATTTAAATAAACTTCATCTCAACAAGTGGGCCATTTCACATCGACTCAGAGAAAAGGTATTAAAATATTACGTTCTATAGTACTGTTCCAATTGCTCAAGAAATTCTTAGGTTGAATGGAATTTGGAATGTTAAGCTTGATAATGGTAGATTTTGGAGAAAACAGGAATCTTTTTGTGTTAGTATTTGTAGTTTCATATTATCAGAAAAACTTTCTTTCTTTGAATATGAATGAATCCACATAGAATTGGTCTTGCCCATTAATCTTTTCACTCTAGTGTATTGCAGTGATGTAAGTATAGTTTTCTTACAATGCCTTCGTACGCGTATTGCGTTTTGTCGAAGTAGAAGAATTCCTTGGCTGTACGTATTCTGACGGTTGTGGCGTCAAGGCCATGGGCGTCAAAGTCTGTGGGGGCTATGACAGTTACTGTACAGTTACCGCGCACCTTGTCCATTCTGTAAGCCACGCCTATATGGTCGGGATAACATAAACATAAGAAACACCAGAAAATTACAACAGACTTTATTTTCTTAACAATGAAGATATGACCCCTGACCTCACCTTCGTTCCAATCATGCACCTCAGATAAGGTGTCCAGACCATAGGGGTTAAAGGTTAAAGGGTCTGGCTTGTAGTCATATCGCACTAAGCTCATGTTGAAATCATACCATTCCTACAGAATAATAACTTCTACATTTTATCGAGTTCTTAGTTATCATCATATAATTTGTCTAATTGTATCTTTTAATATATAAAAGGCAGTTATATTTTGTATGAATTAAGAGCTGTTTTTATGAGTTTTTAATCTTTGCTTACTTTGATAAATCCAATTGTTTTCTGACCCGGGTTCAGGATTTCAGAAGTAAACCGGAAGTAGTTGGAGGGTGTCGGGACGGGTTTGACGTCTTTTCTGCCCGGGCATAGGACTCCTGATGGTGTCTAAAATATACATAGAAGAAATTAATACTAATGGATAACACATCTTGACATGCGGTTTACATCATTACTTAAAGCCATTTTCACTTTACATTTAAACGAATTTAAAATCCCTTGGTTGTTTGAAACCAAATATGATATATTTAGCTAGGTTTCCACAGGCAATTTTTGATAATAGCTTTGAGATTATTAAAATTTAAAAAAAAACTTTACCAAAGTTTCTTTAAATGCAACGGACGTCGAAAGTACTGTCTTCAGATTTTTTTGTACACGACAGAAAAAATAGGCAAAATAATCAAAACTACATATTAAACAAACTCATTCTTCGATGACTTTCGGTGTTATTTCGGCCATTTTCGGTCGAAATGTTGTTAATTCAGGTTAAAGTCTGAAGTCAAAATTAGAACGCAAAAAAAAAAAAATAGTATTTAGTCTCCCGAAGGAAGCTAAACGACTTCATTTACCCTCACTTTCTTAATATCTTCATTAAAACTTGTGCTGAGTAAAAAGATGACAAATGATTTGTGTTTTTGGTAACGAACCTCGAACACTCTTGAAAGGTCCACATAGTCAGGGAACTGACTCCGGAACTCTGCAAACTCGTAGGTGTGGTTAAATGCCCGAGCCACGCGCGCGGTGTTCTGCGGGTTTGGCTCCCAGATGTTGCCAATCACTGTAGCACGGACAGGGATCTGGGATTGAATCGCAGTGTTCCAACCGGATACTACAAAACATGATAAATCAATATCATATTCTTCTGCAACAACAAGAAAAGATTCTACAAATACAAACATGAAAGCATCGCAAGGGCCAAAAAACTTTAAAAATTCGATAACTAAAAAAAATATTTCCGATTGTCAATCCAAATCCAGGCTGTAATTCTTTTATATACAAATAAAATAAACTAAAAGTAGAACAGCTCATATATTTAAACTACTATGACGTCAGAGCCTCGTTTCTACCTGTAAAGTACCAGTTAACCGTCATGGTCGCGTCCATGTTTGGCCAGTACAGACAGGACTTCCATTGGTCAACCCGCATCCCACGCACAACGGTGGTACCCATATACTGTTCAGTCTGGTTCCCGCCAAAATGAAGTGCGCCGTAGGCGCTGAACATTTTTGGGACATTCGGATTGGTGCTGCCTGTTTTGTAACCAAACAGCCAGTTGTCGGCGGAATCCGTGGATAACTGTGAAACGCTGCAAGTATCTGGAGGGAAAAATCAATTATCAACAGAGATTTTACTTAAAAGAGGTTTAAAACAATTGAATGTTTAGATTTCTCGTTATAATGTAATTAATCCAAGGTGCTACTCTTGTTGGTTTATCATTGCAAAGCGATATTTATAAAAAGGTCTGAGTTGACCTTCTATGATGAAGAGTTCGTTAGTATTATATGAGTACTTACTGAGTTGGTCTTCTATCGTGAAGAGTTCGTTAGTATTATACGAGTAGATGCCCTGAACGTGTAGACCTAACTCCTCCTCGTAGACGGTAGCCCTCTGGTTTGGGTAATCATAGTACTCGGAGATATCAATAGACTGACTCTTATCGGCGAAGTTACACTCTACTTTTACACTGTACTTGTTTGGCAGTGTAGGTTTTGAGACAAGCCCTGTAAGTTATGATAGATCCATGCAGAACAGAATTAAGGATATAACAATGTTATACATGTAATAAAGTATACATGTATCAACAGCACAACATTAAGGATATAACAATGTTATACATGTAATAAAGTATACATGTATCAACAGCACAACATTAAGGATATAACAATGTTATACATGTAATAAAGTATACATGTATCAACAGCACAACATTAAGGATATTACAATGTTATACATGTAATAAAGTATACATGTACATGTATTAATAGGATTTTGTCTTACAGATTTTTAAGCCCAGTTGTAACACATTTACATGTAATTATCGATGAAAATAAATTTCTCCTGCTCTTGAGAGAGGATATCTTTGATTGCAAAATAGTTCTTCGAGCATTTAAACGCAATTTTAACTGTGTTATAATTGTGCAAGAATATGAAAAAAAGTTTCATTCATACAAAATATACTGTAAACCAACTATTATTGCGTTTAACTTATCTTTTACGAGTGATGCGATTCATCAGTTTAAAATAAATCCGTTTGACGATTTATTTCCGCGACTGAGGAAACATTTTCTAATAATGCTTAGCCAAATGAATATGGTTCGCTGAGCACTATTTATATAGCGAGTTAAAGAAGATGAGAAGATGTAGGCCGCGGAACTCGTAACATATTTCTCGCACGAGAATAAAAGTTCATTTACAGTAGCCCTTTAAAATAACTTTTGCAAGAAATTGAATATCAGCCTTGACACTATGCATTCCCCATAAATCTCTGATGAGACTGTAGCTCTACTGGTTTGTATTTATAACAAAAGAAGAGAAAAGTGGCATTTGCAATTATGTTTCAACAATAGATGGAATAATGGTCCTTAGCTTAGTCTGTTTGTGGCAAGATTTCTTGCAAACGGATTAAATCTGTTGGGGGATATTTAAAGGAATTTCATTGTTCTTTAACTAGTAAACCTAAAAAATATTGAATCTGCATACATTGTATTTATATACTTGTTTCATAGGTTGTAAAATATATAGATTGAGTATTAGTTTTTTTATTCAACTATTGTAAATTCATGGATCAAAATTACCTGAAAGTTACTGTAAAGTTAGTATAGATATGATACAAATCATACAGATACAATAGTACAATTCTCAGTTATCCTTGGACTTTTAGTAAGGCGTGGCATTCTCGAGGTTACATAATTAGCGTCTGAAATTCGGGCTAATGTCAAGGAGTGTAGCACGGATACAATTACAACGTTCCGTACGGTAAAAGGATGGAACTTTAGTCATCTCATTGTTGTCAGCAACAATTTAAGTTGCTGATGTCACAAGTTATTTCAAATTTCTCAACCAACGAGAATTTGACACTCGCTAATTACGTAGCTTCTAGAATGTCACGCCTCATTGAAAGTCTAAGGATGACAGAGAGTTGTACTAAATCTCTACTAACCTCCGTTTGTTAATGATGCTGGGTTACACACACTCGTGTCCAGTCCGTGTTTAGGGAGATCAGCAGATACATGTGATATAAGGCCTAATATTAATAAAGTCCCAAACCTGTATCAAAATAAAGGGTAAAAAATTACTTCAGAACTGGATAAGTCTGATGAGTACTTTCTTGCTTCAATTGAAACAAAATAATCTGGAAATTTAAAAAAAAAAACGGTATGTCACTCTGATAGCTTACGATCTTGTTTTCAATATTCATATATATATATATGTAATTATGTGGGTTTTGAAGGGAAAAAAGACATTTAACTAAATAAAGGCTGACAAACCAAAACTTAAAACTTGTAGCAATTAAAACAAAAGTCCATTACTATATTTGGAGTGAAAGGGGGGGGGGGGTTCCAACTTTATTCATGCAAAACACATTACCCTGACCCCACTTTAACTCACAAAAAGTTAGGGACATTCCGCTTTAACAGTAAAAAAACTAAATAGTAAAAAGGAATGTTCGGAAAGGGGGGGGGACGCTTTAGTCCGAAAAATCTGACGTTTTCCTGGCTTTTTTACGATTTTGATATTTTACATGCCAGGAAAACTTCGAAAAATATCGAAATCATAAAAAAGGCTTGGAATTTTCGGACTAGGGCGCTTCCTGCTTTTGGTGTGCTATGTGCCTGTTAAGTACAATATGAATGTTATATCCGCCACTCGAAAGCTGGTTGTACCCGGTCATCAAACAATGTCGTGTGTTATCAGTATGTTATCAGGTCATGCTCTCTCTGAACAATTTAAATGTTATCTGCCAATGTTTGATGTGAATATCAAAAATAAATTCGTTAAAATATGAATTGAGAAAAATTCTAAAATGAATATATAAAAAGTTCATTTGGTCCCACGGAGTGATATCATTAGCCTGCCCAAAAGATTTTGATGTGATGGAGTGTACATGTATATGTTTTGTAAGGCATTACCTGCAGAGATATGTATTATCGAAATGAAATATAATCATATTACTAGAAAAAAATCAGAAATGGCTGATGATATTAAGCATTAAATCAGACTTTGAAAGTACTGTAGAATCATTGAGTCAAAGTTCGCAGGGTAAGTTTTGCTTCATGGTTTGTTGGGGGGGGGGGTGTATAATTTGGTAATTCGTATTTCAAAAGGGTGTAAATTTGTGGGTAAGCAGGTCCCTAAAGTACGTGGAAAATGGTCGTCTCCATTTAATGAATGTAATCTAATTTTGCTGCAAATGTTTATTTGGATACCCATCCCCACCTCAACTTTTTTCTTGCTAAACATGCGAACACTGGAAAATTCCAAAACGGCCAATAGGTGAGGAATAGGCTCTCGTTCTGATATGAGGTTTTCGGGTCTGGGGTAGCCCCCCCCCCCCCCCCCCCCCCGTGCACCGTGCACTTGACGCAGGTAATTTTTGGAAATTGGGGTTAGGGGTTACCAA
>NW_026926490.1:0-28460 GCF_032062105.1 Saccostrea cuccullata | reverse complement strand
TTTACAGGGAAAAACACATCAAAAATGAGTTTTAGAACAATTATAATCAATATTTATTAATTGTTTTTTCTACAGAAGTGTAAAAAGGGGCATAACTCTTGAAAAGTGTGGATGTGCTTTTTATTTTTTTTTTCTTTTTTACAGTAATGGATAAAAAAATCACTTAACTACCTTGAAACTATAGAACTGCAAATATTGGGGGGGGGGCTATACAAAATGGAGCATAGCAATAAGAAAGAAGGGATAGTAGATATCGAAAAAAGTTAGCAGAAAATGCAAAGCTACATCTAAAAGGATGAATTTCAAGTTAGACTTGGTTGAAAAAAGAGGAAAACAAGAGTAAAAGAGATTTGAAGAAACAACTAAAAGAAATTCAAATTGAAAAAATGAAAATTGAAAAGGAACTATTAGAACTCAAACAATCAAAATCGAAAATTGAAGAGCAACTAAATAGCTCTCAACAAGTCATAAATACTCCTTTTCCTGATAGCCTTCATGTAACGTAAATTCAGACGATGGACAATCAGAAGACCTCTCGTGGACAGACAAGTCTGTCCACAAACAAAGAAAAGCAAAAATGATTCACATAGTGGTTTCCTTGTAATGGCAACTACATGTATATGGAAACTACTGATGTTACGATTCCAGTAGGTTTCAACCATGTTTCCAAATTTGGGAAACCTGGTTTTTTCACCCAGTGAACAGAAAGTAACAAATATAAATAACTTACAAAATTAATGAATGTAGAAACTGATTTTCTCTGTCTACATTCCTTGTCCTTAGTGGTTAAATGAAATTTTATTAAGGGTAAGTATATGATCCAGTCTCAAGGTTACTGCTATTCAATATTATTGAAGAAGCTCCATCCCTTGACCTTAGAAATATGCATTGTTTTGACTGTCGTCAATCGTCCAGTACAATCATGTCAGCAAGGAGAAATGGCGGAAGTTACCAAGATCGATTAAAAGAAATTAAAAAATTAAAAGAATGCAAATGCCTGAAACTAATTAAACCAGCAAATACTAATAAAGATACACCGCAATATGGTATAGAAATGAAGTATGACACCATTGCACAAAGTCTTTTTTCAAATCCAGCTAAACCCCTGACCCCGGGGCCATGAATTTCACTATCTTGGTAGAGGACTCAATGCTGCTGTTATGGCGGGGCTCTATTAATTATATAGTGATTTGAAAATTTGTTTTTCTGCTTCTGGATGTTATTTAAAATAACTTTGAACATCTTTATTATAAGTGAAAGTGTCTTTTTTTAAAATTGTGAATTTTATGGTCCAGGGTTTGGGGTCTGTCTTAGGGTAGGGCTCTATTGATTATATAGTGAAAATGCAATATGAATAACAATAACTTGAATAAAACACAACTTTTATGTCCTCTGTTTTCGAAAAAAAAATATAATGGTATATCAAATAGTTTTTCAATATTTTTTTTTAATAAGTAATATCCCATACTTCTTCATTCTAATCTTTTTTAATATTTCTTAATAGATTGTTCTCATTACATTTAAAAATATTTTTTTAATTCACAATAAATGTGAAACTTTGATTCAATACAAATGTTTCTTTAATAGGACATTTTAATGCTAACTTTACAGTCATCCTCTTTATCTTTGTTTCCACTGGAATAATGTATTTTAAGACTATATATCATCAGATATTTCAAATACAATTATCAAATAATGGATACAAGCTTCAATTTATCGAATGAAGAGGTCAGACTCAAGAGATACTATCCTCCTGTATTAACATTTTCAGAAACTGCAGGTGTAGCACTACACTGCAGGCTCTCCATTCGGTCTGCAGAAATAATTCATGTATGTATTTGAAACAACAATTAATGAGTATATGTTATTATTTTATACACTGAGAAGTTTTTGAATATATAGATTTCTTGTCATTGTATTAAAGGGGAACGATCGACAGCTACTCCTCACCCTAAAGAGAGGAAGGAGACATAGTGTTGCTTATGCAAGCAAGGCAGATGTTAAAATATCAAAACCTGGCCTTTGTGTTGGGGGATTTACTCAGCCAGATCGCATGGCTGACATCATCTCCGAAATGAAAGAGAGCAGTGAGCCGGATGTTCGAAAGATTTTTGGATGTTGCCAGCATACATGTACTCTGGAGGGTGAGTAGTAGTTTATAATTAAGTCTCTTAAAAGGAGGTTTAACTCAATTGTCTAGGGTCTTTCTGTAACACCAGTAAACGTTTGTCTTAAATAAAGAAAATTTATAAAAACCAAAGCACTAAATATTTTTCAAAGCTATTAATGTTTATATATATATATATATATATATATAGAGAGAGAGAGAGAGAGAGAGAGAGAGAGAGAGAGAGAGAGAGAGAAATCGAAAGCAGGTAAATATTTATGGACCCACCTATCAAAAATACAATCAAGCTCGGGCTGTCGATTTGAGTCCGACACTTCTGCTTCATACTTGGATATTTTACTTGGAAAAGACACTAATGGTAATCTAACAACCAAGCTACATGATAAACGTGATGACTTTAACTTTTCTATCGTCAACTTCCCTTACTTATGCAGCAATATACCTTCATCACCTGCATACGGAGTATTTATATCTCAGTTGATTCGATACGCAAGAGCATGCTCTACGTATGAACAATTTCTTAAACGAGGTAAATTATTGACAAGCAAGTTCATGAAACAAGAATATCAATAGTCTCGTTTAAAGTCATCATTTCGTAAATTCTATGGTCGATACAATGACCTCGTCAGCAAATACAATTTATCACTGAATGAAATGCTGACTTACGTTTTTCATACTAATTGTTAGTCCATTATTTATACACTGATTTAACCACGGATTTTTTTTTCGTTATTTCCTGATTATGACAACGCGCACACGGCGGGTGTGACCGGTCGGCAGGGGATGCTCACTCCTCCATGGCACCTGATCCCATCCCTGATGTTTCAGAGGTCCGTGTTTGCTCTGCTCTTATTTTGTATATTTTGTTAAATGGACGTTGAGATCGAATACTGTTCGTTATTTCCATATCCTTTCTTAAATAAAGAAAATCCAGGTCATCTGAGTGTTTTAATACAGGGAGAAAATACTTTTGTGATATTGGGACTAGCTGGTGCACCGACGCACCGAATACAATTAGCCTAATAGCCAATCAACTTGATAATTTGGTTTGCCCTGCAGAAATCCAAATCCTCTCAATTCTTAATCTATTCAAAATGTCCATGACTTCAGGATCGTAACCGTTTTTTTCCTTTGTCGCATTTGCGAGCAGCTTTGGTTTTAAAGCTTCAGGTGTAGTATTTGAACATTTGTGCTCGAAAAAATATTTGTTTGTTTGAGAAAAATCTCTTGAAGACTCTGAGCTGATCTTACTGAGGCGGTGTCCTTTCCCGCATTTCGGGATCCAATCCTTTACCAATCAGTTTAACATTGTATTCATACATTCCTTCCTTTTTTTATCAAACAAGTTGTTTTGGATATGTTGTGGCTTTGAAATGATTGACTATACCTCTGTTTGAGTTCTGTATTTACGCAGAATATGCCTTTTTATTTTTCCACAAGTAATAATTGTCTCTACCAAGCTCTCATCCTGTCCTGGCGATCCAAATAGACACGATTTCAATACCTGGTATTACAAAAAAAAATCTGAAAAATCCACAGTAGCTATTGTTGAGGCTTAAATCAGCTAGATATAAATGACGCCGAGTGCTAGTGAGCGTCTATCCATAGGAATTAAAATCTTTGGAATTTATGAAAAAGTAGAATGGAGTCAGGGTCCTTCCCTTAACAATGGGATAAAGGAAATACCAAAGTTAACAGGGGATTACATCATTCAAGGTCCTAGGATCAAACCTGGGTATTGTCAGTTTATATAAAAAACCTGTACATTGGAAGAAAATCTTTAAAAAATTCGTTGTCTGATAAAAAATGTATATTGTTCAATTTAAGGTGGGGGAAACAATTCAAGTTTTATTTCAAGATACAAGTTAAAAGATTTTATTAATCAAATTTGGGCCCCCGGAGGAGCAAAAAGATTTACAAATAGAAAGGAGGAGGATCCAAATGATCGAACAAGCATGATGATGATAATACAAATAAAGAGCAATTGTTAAAAAAAAATTGGTAGTTGATACTTGGGAATTTCAAAGAATACAATTAAAACTATTGAATACATGTACTTCAAAAATATGATTCTATTTAAAGTCTCTAAGTTACTGTAATATGAATTAGTTTTTTGTCAGACATTGAATCTTTTAATTATGATTAATTTCACTTAAAATGTGACTTGATCTGTGTACAAACTGCGTCATTTTTGCTAAATGACGTCACATTGACAAGTACATTGCGATCGATGTATCGTTTATATACTGTTTTGTGGAATACGTCGTTTCCGGGATCCCCCTTTTAACTTTATCTATCACGTGACTTTCATCATCACGTGATAAAAAGTTAGGCATATTTTGTTCAAAATGGCGGCAGACCGACACAAATCCGTGGCTGAATTGAAGGCATTTTTGTCAGATAGAGGCATCAATACATCACTTTATCGCAAAGATGCATTAATACGTATTGCAGAAGCTGCATCTGCGTTAAATCTAGAGCCTGAGACGGAGAATTACGGGAATTATCAGACTGAGAGAGCAAATCGAAGAAGTGTGATAGTCCAAGGAACTTCTGTGACTTTACCTGATATCTGTTCCGTATCAGACTGGCAGCAAGATTTGTCATTACTTCCAAATATTGAAACAGGGGACATCATGGTTTACCTAATGACAAAGTGCTCGTGGACCGAATCTCGGCTTAAGGCATACAAAAATGACAATGGCTACAAACTTTTTCAACATAGACACATTGACAATGTTGTTGTCAAATTCTTATCGTACAACCATTTCTATATAAAATGTACATGTGTTCCAGAAACTAGACAGTCAGAAAAGCCATACACAACATGGATTCTTATGGATAATGATGGCACTGTAAAATCTGGGGGTTAATTGTACTTGTGTTGCGTAAGTTAAATGTTTATATTTGTATATTGAATAGTTGAAAAAAAAAATGTTGAATATCTTAAAGTTCTTGCTCATATGTGATTAACAGATTGCCATAAGTTTAAAAAACATTTTACCATAAACTTGATAAAGTAAACATTTAAGGAATGTTTTTCATTGTTGTGTGAGTTATTGGTGTGTGAATCACACAGACTTGTCACGCTTGCGCTTCATGTAAAATATGCCTACGTGCAAGTCTGTGTGATTCTCACCAATAATTCACACTAAACTTAAAAACATTCCTTATATTTACATTTTACAAGCACCGAAAATATACTCAATATTTGAATTTCTCGCTGCCCTATATTGTTATACTTTTACTAATGTCGCTGTAGCCCTATTGTCACTGTAGGAAAGCGGCTGACCGTAGTATATACTACGGTCATCAAAACATGTCGGCCGAGGTCATCGCTTAGACTTTTTCAGTCAAGATTTTAAACATTTGTCAGGTTATTTGTGTTATTTCTTGAAAAATTTAAAAGAACGCTAATGAGAACTTGCTTTTAGGTATTATAGCTTACTTGAATTTAAAGAAATAAAGCTGTAGTAGGACCTCAAAGATTTTGACAATGATGACCGTAATAACCACACTCAACAAAATAGATGACGACCGTAATATAATCATAGAGATGACCGTAGTATATGTACAAAATCAATTTAGACGAAAATATCTCATTTAATATCAGTACTTGACGTTCAATACAGATTTAATTATACAAGATCTATATACTAATTAGTATGGAGGTCATAAAAAAGAACTGAAACGTTTTAAATATGATTGATTTAATACTTATCGATTCGAGAAGCCACTGTTATTTTATTTTTGTCTGTATTATTATACAATGTTATATACATTATACTTATAAAATAATAATAATAATAAGAGCGACTATTAAATTTATTTTGCAATCTTTAAGAATAATATTGATATTGCGATCATCACTACAATTTAAGTCCTAGTCCTCTTCTGAAAAAGACAAACCTCGCCTTTCAAACAGTTTTAATTGCAACTGTTACCCAAAATGACAGTGACTCATCACTATATCTCATGTAATAAACCGTCCTTTGTTTATAGAACTTGCTTATATCAAGCAACAAGTGGTGTGCAATTTTTGCCATGTTCTGATGTTTTTCATTAATGCACAAAAGTCATCCAAACGACAAATATCTTCCATTTTCCTGATAAAATCAGAAAGAACACTGTGAATTTCACTGCTTTCTGTGTTAGTCTCAGCAGCTTGTCCAAACTCACATTGCTGCTGACGTTTACTTTCATGAACTTCATTTTTTTAATCTCAACATTTATATCCATTACTGATTTTTTTTCTCTTTAAGTCCAGATAAGTATATAAGAAAGTGAATAGATTTATATAGTTTTTTTCAGTTTCTGAATTAAGTTCTATTTTACGTATGCTGAACCCTAACCCTAACATCGCTTCCAAATGGTGAAATATGCTATGTACACTGAACAAAACTTCTAAGTGTTCACCTTGCATTTTTTGAAGTTTTAAAGAACAAATGCAAAGAATAAATGATTTCTTTAATTCTTGGTTGATGATGCATAATTAAGTTCAATGTTGCATAAATTTCATGTAAGTATCTCGTGACAATTTTAAGCAAAGTATCAAGGAAATGATGTACCCTCGAAATGAAAAATTCACACAAAAAATCTATATGGAGTATGACCACCACTCGCTCTAATTACTTCAAGACATTTTTTTCTGTTGGATACCATGTATCCCTGAATAGGAAATTGACCCATCTGCTGCCACACCTACTGTATAGTTCTTTCGAACTGTCGAAATTGTGTGGAAAGAAGGGGTTTTAATTTTTCTCATAAAATCCTAATTATATTCAATAGGATTAAGATCCGGGTATTTGATAGTGTATCTTCACACAGATGCTTTGTAGTTAATATCCTAGAGAATGAAGCACGGATGTGCACCGATTCAGAATAATGAGTACTTGGACTGATATTAAACTGTCACGAGCACGGATTTTTTTTTTTAACATTTTCGTACGATTGAAATTGTTTGTTTTCATTTTCCGAAGATTGTTTCTGGACAATTTACCAACCTTTTCCCCCGGTGTGATGCGTAATTTTGTCCTCAGACGGAGATCAAGGTCAATTCCGGTTTGGTTGAATTTGTCAAAAACTTTCAAGTTGTGTTATTTTGGTGATCGATGAAAAATGACGCACAACATATAGAAATGTGTGCTTAAGTGGGTTTTGATACTGTTTGTTACTTTTTAAAAGTAATATCAAGTACAACTAGAGAGTTTACTATTGCTAGCGATAGCGTATGTAGCCCCGAACCGTTCCCCTATTTCCATGGCAACTATTGATAATTTCGGACAAGACTTTTATTTTTTGTATCACTAAAACAATACATGTACCTATTAGCTAAGATTGGACAACCATCAAGTCTTATAATTCCTTTCAGTTCTTTGATTTAAAAATCAAAGTTAAAGAATTTTCACCTTCCTCTAGTCTTCATGGCATAATCGATTATTTGAAAATTTTGGATGCAAATCGCACAACTACAATTATTAATCACTAAAAAAAAAGTTTCATGACGAATGTTCAAGGGACTAAGAGTACCCTTCCGGACAAAATTCGTCGCATTTTTTAGGTTTCCATGGCAATGGTAGACATTTTTAAACTAAATGACCATTCCAGGTCCAGTCCCAAGACTATTTCTACCTACGTAGCTATTAATAGCTAAGTAGGTATTTAAAGCTACCCAAAGAAGCTACTTTTATCTACTTTATATAATTTCTGAATTTTGCGACCAAAGGACTAAACGGCGCAATATGATGAAAACCATATTTTTCATGGTTTTGGCCAAAAATGATTACTTCCTGAATCGACAATTTTACATTAGTTTCTATGCAAAATTGACAATATAAGAACATGACGAAGTAATCATTTTTTGGCCAAATTTTTGTCATATTCATCATCAGCGTGACTGTATCAAGAAATTTTGTGCTCACCATGTTGTGCTGCTCATGCATTTGGCCACAAAATGCAAGTAAAGCATGCACAGAAAGTAGGTAAAAATAGCTACTTTGGGTAGCTTTGAATACCTAAGTAGCTATTAATACCTACGTAGGTAGAAATAGTCTTTGGACTGGACCTGCATATGGCACAGCTACTAGCAGTGATCGTCCTTTGAGAAAAGTTTCTGAAAGATTGTCCCAGCCATCTTTGAGAAACAGCCTGGACAACCAAAAATTGTGTATGTACAGTCGCAATATGTCGTCACCGACTTCGTTCGGGAGGACATAATTAAGTATTAAAATAAAAAAGAGTAAAATGTTGTGCAAAGATGGTCCAGACATTAACATTCCAACGACTCAACCTTCTATCTCAATGGTCATTTTGCAGAAGTTTTGTGTTTTAGTGAAACCATTTTATCAATTTTATAACGATTACAAAAAGATGCAAATTACACAAAACACGCAAAGTACAAATTTATTTATTGCCTTTAGCTTCGTCACGGAACATTGGTTTTCATCAGTGATACTTTATTTTCTCTCTACAGTTGTTAAGAATACTCATTTGTGCAATAATTTGAAAATATCATACCTTTTTTTATAAACAGTTTTAAAATAAATATTTGATTAAAGTGAATTCTTAGAAGTTTTGCTAAGTGTATGGCACGTCAATTTAACAAAAATGAGCAAAACACAGTTTCATAGTTGATTACTAGGTTTTATGACTCTAAGCTATAGTTTACAAACCGTGAACTATAGGTTTCATGTGTAAAACTATATTTACCGGTTGTTAATTTACTATAGTTTACGAATGGTAATCTAAGATTATCTGTTCTTAATAAAGCGTTTTACATTAGATTTTGTTGAAAAACATAGATTCACGTTTGAAAACTATAATTCACAAATCGTGAAACTTTATTTATCAGATCGTTAACTATAGTTAAGAATTGTAAACCCTAGTTTACAAATCGTGAAACTGAATTATCAGGTAATATATGTTTTGCAATTGCAAATGATTTTTTTCGGTGTTAAGTATAGATTACGGTTGTGAAACTTAGATAATCGCGTAAATTATGATTTACTGATGTGAAATATAGGTTAATGCTGTTAACTATAGTTTATAGTCAGTAAACTATAGTTTACAAGCAATAAACCTAGTTTATTGACTGTGAAACTCTGTTTACTTTATTTTGTGAATTTGGCGTGCCATAGCTATGGTTCAAAATTACATTAACATCTTTGTCTTTTTTAACACCAAAATAACATGATATGTCTGCCTCTGCAACAGAATAGAAAACACATTAGATTATATTTATATATTACGGTCATCCTACTTCATTGGGAGAAATCTATATTACGGTCATCTTAATATTTTGTTACGGTCATCATTGTCAAAAACTTTGAGGTTATACTACAGCTTTATTTCTTTAAATTCAGGTAAGTTATACTAACCTATAGCAAGTTCTCATTAGCGTACATATAATTTTTTTTAAGAACTAACACAGATAACCTAGCAAATGTTTAAAATCTTGACTGAAAATTTCTAAGCGGTGACCTCGGACGACATGTTTTGATGACCGTAGTATATACTACGGTCAGCCGCTTTCCAACAGTGTATTGTGATGTCACAGTAACTAACTCACGTTTCTCCATGTATATTTCTACGTGTGAGTATACACGAAAATGATTTTCAAATCAATTTCACAGTTGGCTTAGTAGAAAAACACAGCGAATGTAAATATTAATGTATGAAAGATGGAGAATACCAACATGTTCTTTACTTTGATGTAGTGCTGGAGCTCCTTTAAACTTTTTACCTCCCAGTTACATATTACCGGTAATTATTTACTACATATTTTTAAACAATTGGAGCATTCAACTTGGTATCCTTACTTTATTTCAGTGATGACGGAACATGCAAACACTGCGTGGCTTTGTTATTTTCTCTTCAGTCCTTTTCTGAGAGACACAAGGATAGGGGAGAGGAAACCTGCACAAACAAACCATGCAAGTGGGACAAACCAAGGATAACTTCACACCCAGTCACTGTTGAGGAGATATCGTTTCGTAGGAATTCAAGTCATCCAGATAAAAAAGACAATTACAACCCGGTTTCAAATCAAAGGCATATATCACACAGGGATATCACAAAGATATTGTACAAAACATGTAAACATTATGGTTCTGTGTTTATGCACACTGTAGATCCACCTTCGGATGACAGTAGTGATGAAGAAGATTCATTAGAAATCAAATAAGTGATTACAAACAACAAAATCCAATGGGAAATGAAAATGAGTTGATTGATTATCTCAGAAAAATTCATTCAAAAGATGTAATTAATCAAATAGAAAATTTGACTAAGGATCAAACAGATAATGCTATGTGGTACAAATACAGGAAAGGTCGAATTACAGCTTCGGTGATGGGTTCTGTTTACAAATGCAGAATTGAAAATCTTGCAACAGAAAACTATATTGTGAAAAAATTTTTTGGCAGATCTTCTTTTTCTTCTGCAGCTACAGAATATGGGAAAGCAATGGAAAGTGTAGCTCTTCAACAATACTTCTTTCAATACTCTAAAGATCATTCAAAAGCCCAAATTATGAAATCTGGTTTAGTAATTAGTGAAAATTATCTTTTTATAGGTGCATCACCAGACAGTTTAATTTCTTGCCAGTGTTGTGGTAATGACATTGTGGAAATTAAGTGCTCATACACCCATCAGCATAACTTTATCAAGGACATTGCTGCAAGTAATGACTATCACATACTTTTACACGAGGATAATATTGTATTGAATAGATCATCCTCATGGTACACTCAAATTCAGACTCAACTTTTCTGCACTGGGCTTCAGTGGTGTGATTTTGTATTATATACCCGAAAAGACATGGCAATTGAAAGAATTGTATTTGATCCAGAATACTTTGATTGTTTTTTAAAAAAAGGTTGTATCTTTTTCCACAAATTTTTGACATAAGTTGTATAAATAAAATACTGAGTGATTGATTGCTTTATTATTCAGAATCAAATTATACACTTAGATCGTGATTAGAGTTAAACAGTATAAGTATCAACAGCCATAAACATTTGATTACAGGTACACAAAAAATAGTACAAATTTTTTTTCAGTTGATATCAATAACCATACAATCACTGTCAAAGATAAATGTAACTTCTACAGAATTCAGTCAATTATCTGACTAGGTTTCACAAATGGTAATTTCTACAGATTTATGTCAAATATCTGACCATGCTTTACAGATGGTAAATGTAGTACAAGTGTATAACTCATGATTTACAATTGAACATAGACAGTGCAAGTTAGTAGCACTAAAGTAAATGCAGATGTTTGTCGTTTTTTTTTCAAGATTGATGACAAAATTAAATATTGTTTAAAATGAGATCATGGGATTTATTTGATTCAAACTGCATACAGTGTCACTTGGTTACAAGAGGTTTCTTTAAGTTACAAAAGAATGCACCTAAAATGATCATCGGATTGACTAAAGATTTCATACTCCAGGGTAGAATCTGAGAAATTAGTTTAAATGATTTCAACCTTTGAATGGCTCTCTCAACATGGATTCTCAAATTTGCAATTTGACGGGTTTTTTTAATTTGAGTAGATGTAAGGTACTTCCCTTTGCCCCAAGTACACTTACGAGTAAATGGTGGTATATTCAGATAAGCATGTCTCTCTGTAAGTATATCTCGAATGGTGAAACCCCGGTCAGCCATTATCTCGTCTCCTGGTGACACATAATCTAAGAAACCAGAATTCATGGTAATGTACCTGTCAGAAGTGTTCCCTCCCCATATTTGAGACACAAAGTTAAAAGCACCTGTTGGTGTAATGCTCACCAGAAATTTAAAGGTGTTGTGAGATTTATATGTACTATATGTCCTAGCATTTACAGAGGGGTCCCTGGGTCTCTGAATGAAAATCTCTGAACAGTCTATGATAGCTCTGGTCCTTGGAAATTTGTAAAAAGATTTTGGCATGAACTTCTTCACTAGTTCTCGGGATGGCCAGAAAATGAAATCTTTAAACATGAAATACATATAAAAAATCCAGGTTGAGAATATAGAAGAGATTCTGGAACAAGACACCCCAAATAAATCAGACATAACTACCACTGGCAATGCAAGGCGAAATCGCACAAGTGTAAGGATAAATTCCTGGTACCTTGATAGCTTTCTAGATGGACCGGGCTTATTCCCTCTATTTTGATAGCTTTTTTCGATTTCGCTATGTTCACCGGTCCAGTATTTCAAATTTGGTTCATACTTTAATGTTAAGTCACTAATTTTATTAAAAGTTTCTAAATTTGGTAACCCAGTATATTGTTGGATAGATTTGTCATTTTTGGTTACTTTTTCAATGAACAGGTTTCTGAGAATTGCATCTTTATCACTGAGTTTTGCCTTTAATTGTTCATTTTCTCTCAGAGTGTTGTTCATGTCTTCAGAAGTGAGGTCTGTCTGTGTACCTTTATCTTCAACATCATCACTGGTTGTTAGAAACCTGTCTACAAGTGGTCTGCTGTAGCTGTGATCTGTTTCAGTAGTTGTGGATGGTGCTAAGTAAATATATACATAAATAATTAATGCAAACAATTTTCTGTCAATTAACATCTGCACATTTTGTATAATTATACATGTATCGATATAAATAAAAATTCTGAGTACCGTTTTATCCCCAGTGCAGTATCAGGGTAATGAATTGAAACAAATGAGAATTTGTACCTGACTCTGAAAGTTTGCAAGACTCTACAACTGTTTCATACACAGCAAATGGCAAGCCCACACTTATGTCTACTGGTACGTGCTGCTGAGATGAGGATGATACTTGCAGCATATGTGCTGGGTCTGTAAAAGATAGTTTTTTATTACTAGTCCAAAAGAACTTCATTGAATGTACACTGCATGGGTGATTATTATGAGGACAGCTCTATTTACAATAAATTCATTTCATATTACAGGGCTGTCCCTAAGACCTGAGAGCCAGGGGATTCTCCCCTTTAGTCAAATTAGTGGCAAATTAATAGTACTAGTCCACCTAGTGGCATATGATGCCCTGGTTATTTTGGGATTGTCCCTCAATTTACTATAAGAGGAGTAACCCCAAGTTTTCCTTCTATTTCTTAAATGCAACCCACTATTTCAAATCCTTGGGGACAACCCTGCATATGATGTTCTTACCAGGTAATGTGTATTTGGAAAAGATGGTAACCTCAGGCCGGAATTAAAAATATCTTTGTTTCCCCTAACCCGACCCTAAATTTTCAAGTTGGGTCGGTCGGTAGGTAAACAATTTTATTTTCTGACAGCAGCTTTGAATATATATTCTAAAATTTAATGGAAGATTACATATTTATAAATAAGAAAAGTACAAAAGAAAGTGATTTGTGAACAAAATGCTGAGTATCATACATATGCCGTTTGAAAAGAAACTTCATGATTAATTTATTCACAACTGTAATTTCAATTAGATGAACTTTTGAGATATCTCACGCCAGAGTACATTTATATAAATCGAATAAAAAAGACAAGATTCTCAAATACGTAAAGACTGGACATCCGAGTATATTTTTTCAAAACTTTAATCACCCTCCAGTGCTTATTGACAGTCATTGTACTTTTTTGAGGGCCATTAGATTTGCAGTGGTTCTAGAGCATATTGCTTTGGAGTTGAGACGTAAGTGGATAATTTTAAGTCGCAGAACGTTGAAAACGATCCTTCAAAAGGGACAATAAAAACTTTTGGCCAGTGTCGCAGAAGATGCTGTCTCAAAAGAGATCCCACTGATTAATGATGCGTAGTACGTCTAAATTTGGAGCAATGGGGAAATATTCAAATGTTGTCCCAACAAAAGGAATAAAAGCAAAGAAACAACCAATCTTCAAGGGCCTAATTAAAGAAAATGACACTGGACGTCTGAGGAAGCTGAATTATGATTTCAAAACTATTTGGAAATGGTAATAAAACAAAATTAAAATGAACCAAAGCTAATCTACAAATGATAAAAATGCTATATAAAACAATCTTGGTTTAACCCGTAAATAAAGGCATGAAAAAGTACAACTGAGTTATATCTATGAATATGATGACATATTTACAAAAACTCCTATGATTCCATAATGGCATTTAGTAAGCATAGGAACATAAATGAATTGGTTATTAGATCAAAACTCAAATTAAATAAAATGCAGTAAAATTGAATGATGTGTTCACTAGGTGGGTCCCTCATTTGCTCATGAGGTTGGCCTTTCCATGTACCTGAAATTCAACAGACAGATTGGTTTGTTCGTTGTTTATCGTCCCCATCTTTTGAAAATTTATTCACTCACATAGAGACGCCAAGACACCTCTTAATTAGGCATGGCAATTTTTTTTATCAAATTGTTTCAAGAGTGAAGAATTATAGCTAGCTAAAGGCATAAGATTGAGACATCGCCGTTGTTTTGTAAAGAACTACTTCTACGTTATCACATCTGGGCGCTATTTTGTTTCCATCAAATGCTTGAAAATCACAGTAGAACAATGTCCACCATTCTGATAAATACTGATTTTGATGAAATTGTATTCTATGAAACTTGGTTGACAATAAAAAAAATTTGAATCATGTTATTTTAAAAAATCATTTCAGTCGGAGCGTTTCAGTTGGGTCGGTCGCGTTAGGGGAAACAAAGGTATTTTTTATTTTGGCCTCAGATGTTAGTTATATACATGTAATCATATCAAATTAAGATGGATATCAGGTGAATAATAATTGTGCTAAGACTGGACCTATGTCTGATATGAACAGCTGATAAAGGTGATCTTAGCTCAAAAATGCATACATTAATGATAAGTAATTTGTATACTTTTAGCTGTTGTCTTTATGTAGGGTTCGCTCATATATTTACATTTGTCATACCTGAGTTTTCCTTGTCTTGGAATGCAGGTGCTGTTGCACTTTGCTCCATTGCTCGTTCTCGCTTCTCAATAGACAGGGGCTTTGTTGTAGATACTGATTTGTAATTATTCCATGGGAAAAGTTCTGGGATGGTATGATTTTCTGAGCGACAATTTCCTACAAAATGTTTTGTGCAAACTCTGTGATGAGCTAAAGGTTCATATTCTTTGGGGCGCCGTATCATGGTGATCCATTTCCCTCGAAGTTTTGGCTCTTTGCGTTTCGTTGGGAAGGGTTCAAAGGAGACATCCTGCATCCAAGGATATTTATCTAGTTTATTTTTCTTTCTTGAATCAGAATTGCACCCTGGTACAACACACCAATACTTGCCCTTTGATTCGGGAGTATTTTTTCGACCCACCATGATTTGTTTACTTTTCGTAAAACCCCGCGTCAAAATGTGCCTAACTTTTTACAGAGTCACATGATCAGCGTAGACTAAAAGTAGAGTCGTAACGGATCAGAGAAATGACGTATTGAACATGCTACAAAACTGCATGTAATAGTAAATTTGTATTAAGTATACAGCTGTTTGAAATATCCTGACATCAGTGATCGAGAGGACAGTGATAGATGAAATCTTTTTTCCATTATTTACATTTATAAAGTACCATAAAATTAAATTATAGATATGTATCTATGTAATTTATCAAGTTTGACAACAAAAGACAAATTGTTATGATGATGAGCATCTTAAATATATATTTATAATTTTTGTACAATTTGTATCATTGTTGCGGTGTTTTTCCTTTGAAAATCGCTGTGTTTTTATTTTTGATACATCACGGCTAACTTTGATCTAACAACCGTGATCTATCAAGATAGAGCACGCCAGGATGAGGATGAAACAATTCTAATAAATGACCCATGACCTTACACCGAATAATCAGGGGAAAACGAATACAAAGTCATATAAACATACTGAAAAAATACCTTCCCTAAAATAAAAAAAAAATAATTTGTACGTCGATTTTAAAATCCAAAAAGAAATTCAATCACACAGCGCGTTTTGAAATTAATATTTTTTACTCTCATAAACTTGAAGCGTAACAAAGTGTCACAGTTGTTATTAAATTATAATTATTATTGAATATTTACTTTAATGCTTTGTGCAATATAATTACGTATTCTGATTGGCGCGCATAGCCAATCGAATACAACCGGTTTTGCAGGTATGTGAGAGCCATGTGCGAGTGTTTTGTTTTGTACAGGTGAATTTCTATTTTTAGCATTTCCTTTACGTATGACTGACCAGTGAACTACCATGGACCAATGAATTTCGTTATACTAATTTATATGCATGTTTTACTAACCCGTGCACTATATAAAGTAAGAAACCCGCCAAATCCCCACCCCAAGCTCTACAGCCTTTACGGCAGCAGATCATATAGATTCTATCACAGATCGATTCAATCGATGTACAGCATATAATTATATTTTTCTGATTTGATACTGGATGCCTGGTAAGATGTTCATTTATCTTGTAATTCATTTACTTGTTTAATTTATGTAACGATCTACTGGCAGTCGGTAAAATATCTATTAATTATTACTTTTCGTAAATGTTGGAATGTCTTTTTGTTTCGTGTTTGTCTATGCGTATTGTTTTGTTTGAGTGTTGTGAGAGTGTTTTTTTATTTTCTAGGTTTTTCTTTATATCCATCAATAAATTGTAAAACGACCGAACCAGTTTTGTTTATGAATTATTCATACAAGACCGTGACCCTGTGACAAATGGCGCCCACGTGAATTTTCAACTTGAAGTGAATACTACAGTGATGTGTATGTTGATTTCCACGATGAATTATCGTCAACTTCAAGTTTTCCAATGGATGATGACCAGGGTCCAGTAATCCACTGAGGGACGAGAGGATTGTCCACAACGCCCGTGTGTACGTGTCCAATGCCTATTATTTCCCCATGGATCCGCCTAGGCTGTAAGTTTGCGCATTTTGAATACACGTGTTTAAATATTATTCTAGCTAGCTAACTTATGTTTACATTCCAACCATCCTATGGAATCCAGAACTGTGTCTCTCGGATGCTCAGTGATCCGTGTAACGTGACCGGTGAATTGTGTTCAGGTAGATTCTCTTCTATTCCGTGTGAAGTGTTCCGGAACCTGAAGCTACAACTCAACAGTTTATTGATTTCTTTGAATTAAATCTAAAGAAAAATATTTGTGCGCACTTGTATTTATATTTTCTATGTGTTATTTGTTTGTATTGTGTATTACTGTGATTTATATTCTTTGTATTGATTTGTTTGAGAGATGCCGGCTGTGTGTAAGAAGTGCGTGTGTGAATTTTGATCGGGATCGAGCTCGATATATTTTTTCCTTGTTTTGGTGGTAAACTTCCGGAAGTACAGAAAAAAAAACGTGTTTTGAGTTGGTAAATGTTTTGTTTATCTGTGCTTGAACAGGCACCTATCGGAATTTAGACTGCCAAATGTATGTGTACTGTGCTTGATGTTATTATATGTACTGTGTTGTCTACAGTCGTGTTTGTTTTGTTGACTGTCAATGTTTATTTTTGTGCGTCAATGTCATTGTCTGTTGAACATTTTGTTGATGCGAGCAGAGATATGGTTTTATATGTCTCTGATGCGAGTTGATCATGTACAGTAGTTTATAGTAGCTGAAAATTTCCCTGCGCGCGATCACTTTCTTAATATTGCAGCATTACTAATTGGAGCACAGGACTGAGAACAACAGGACTATTAGACAGAGCAGAGGTAATTTTGGGTACATTGTTTTTTTCAGTTTATTGTGTATATAGTTGTGTTTGTACAGAATATTTGAATGAGAGATTGCTTGTGTGTTGACATTTGCGCATTGCGATAAGTTAATCTTTGCTTGCGATTTTGTATCAATTGAAAAATCAACATGGCAACTGGTGTTGATGAAAACAAGGGTAAGAAGGATTTACAAGAAGATATTGATGAAAACAAGGGTAAGAAAGACTTGCAAGAAATTATAGAGCAAATCAATGCAGAAGAGCATTACAGGGTTATAACAAAAGAGGAGTATGACCTGTTGAAAGGGCAGAAAATTCCAACTACCCCTAAAGTTGAACATGGTTTGAATAAGGGTACCATTCCTAAACTACCATCCTTAGGTGAAGTACCGATCCCTAGTCACATACCCTCACCAGGTTATTTACACCCACCAAGTCTTATGTCATCACATCAATTGTTTAATAGCTCTGCTCTGTTTCATCAAAATAACAACCCTACCCCTATAAAACTTCCAACTTTTAGCGGTAGTGAGCAAGTTCAGAAAGGTGAAGTGAGCTATGACGTTTGGTCGTATGAGGTAAGGTGCTTAAAGGGCCAGTGGCCTGATCATGTTCTTTTGCAGCCAGTGAGAAGTTCTCTGAAGGGGACGGCGAGGGAAATTCTAATTCCACTTGGAGAATATGCAACAGTTGAGAACATCCTCGCAAAGTTAGACGATTTTTATGGGAATGTCTGCACACCCGAAAACATCATGCAGAAATTTTATTCAGATCATCAACAAGAAGGTGAGTCAATTGTTTCCTATGGATCTAGGTTAGAACAGTGTTCATCAAAAGCTGTAAAAGTAGGTCACATTGATGTAAATGCCAAGGACCCAATGCTTAGATCAAAGTTTTGGTCAGGTTTAAGGAGCACACAGTTAAGAAATGCAACAAGGCACAAGTATGAGACTGTAAAAGAGTTTCACTCCCTTCTTAGAGAAATAAGACAGATTGAACAAGAGGAAACTAGTTTAAAATCTGTAAATTCAGTTCCAAAATCAAGTGTTGCTATGTCAAGTAATGTAGATTCATTGACAATTCAAAATTCTGAACTGCAAAATATGCAAAAACAACTCACAGAATTACTTTCTCAGATGAAGAAACTTGATAGCAGAATGGGTAAAATTGAGCAAAGTTCAAATGCAAGTAATCAAACCCAAAGAATTGGTTTTAATAATAGATTCTTTTCAGACAAATACCTCCAACAACACTTACCACAGAGGAAATTTCCGGGGCAGGAATAAATTTGTCAACAGAGGCAGAGGAATGTATTTCCAATCTCAGAATCAACAGCAACTGCCAAACCAGCAGCACCAGATTCAGCAACAGACTCAGCAACCATGGCAAACAAAGGCAGTTTACTGGTACAACACAGCAGTCTGGTAACATGAATGGGTTTGGTACAGGTAGTACTTTAAACTAGTTTCATCTCCTGTTGCGGGGCAAACTGGAGATGCATTTCAAAATAGCCCTAATTACACAAAAAATCAATCCAGTCTTTTGTACAGGTTAGTTGGAGAATCCAATGAATCTGATATTATTGTCAATGGCTTAAGAACAAAAGCTCTCATAGACTCAGGATCTATGATAACCTGTATTTCTGAAGAATTTTTCAAACATTTAAACCCTAGGCCTGAGTTACATGACCTTTCAGAATTTGAACTCAATGTTCAGAGCGCTAATGGCAGTGCTTTGCCATACAGCGGCTATGCAGAAATTGACATATGTGTACCTTTCTTTGGTGAATTTACATATACTATTCCTGTTCTAGTAGTTCCCCAGACAAATTATTCAAGGCAAGTACCTATGATTCTTGGAACTAATTTCATTCGTTTTTACAGGAATGCTTGTAACCAGAATTCCACTGATTCAGATGATGTTCCAGAACAATGGAAGATAGCATTTGACAGCATGAATGATGAAACACCAGTGAGGACGACTAACAAGTGTACCATTCAAGTGCTACCAAATGAGACAGCTTTATCTGCGTCTCAAGTACAGAGAAACTGCGTGTCAAACTAGCCTATGACGTCATATCTATAAGTACAGCGAGATCAAGTTGGCTTTGATTTTACATTCGATTACTGTTATACTGACAAAATAAGTTACACATTGATTAATATTAACAATAATCATGAGAAATCAAAGTATGTAAGAGTATATCAAAAAGAAAATTATTATTTATTCGCCGAGATTCATATGTACAATTTCACCGTGACGTCATAATCGAATTCCCGAGGCTCTGCATACACTGTTCTACCTTTTGGTAGCCCTTAACCTAGTTGCGTTACCCGGAACTCTTTTTTTTTACCTCTAGTGCAGGATATATCCTATGCCCTCTCAGTTAAGAAATTTTTAATTTAGAGAATTAGAAATATTGATTCATGTGTGACGTGAAGTTTAGATTTCTAAGAAAGAGTAACTTTGTTTATTTGCTATACAAATACTTATAATTCGAAATTCTTTATACTGAACTAATTTTTGCTTTTTTTTCCTTGCCAGTTTGCTCAGGTGTGTGCTGTGGCCCATGGGCCTTTTGTTTAAATCTTCTCCTTACAGACTTAATTTATATCATGATTTTTCATGATTTTATGCTAAGAAAAAAAATACTTTTCTAGAGTGAAACTTAATTTTTCTCTTTTTTTCTTTTATAGTGGTGTTCTGACCTTTGATGGCCAAAGAAGGAAAAAGGTGATTTGCTTCCAGTTCTTTCTTTCTATGTGTACGGCCCGAATGGCTTTCATCATTGGTCTATTGAACGATTCAGCCTGGGAATTAGCTTTCGGCCATCTCGGAGTGATGCGGCGATGATGGAAACCAATGTTCTCGGCAAACGCCTTCAAGGTATATGCATGAGAGTTAAATGGGCTTCCGTTATCGGGTTTTATGACCTTTGGTATGCCAAAGGTAGAGATCAATTTGTCCAATAAAGGTATGATTGCACTAACAGAAGTTGACTTCATAATTTCAACAACGATGGTCGTCCCAAAAAGTTGTGGACAATTACATGTATAACTTTTTAAACATGCAACCATTTCTAATCAAATTTTGCATAGACATAATATATTCACAGTCCTTTTCAATTTTGAATTCTAAAATTTATAACTTTCATGTTGAAAGTATTAGGACGATTTATATGAAAGCCGCACGAACAAAATTCGGAATTTTATTACGCATATGACTATGACATTTCCTTTTAATTTTTTAATACTATGTAAAACAGTGAGAATTCAAATATAAATCAATTAAACCAGAATCAAAACCTTAATATTTCCAAATTTCATATAAATAGAATTAGAAACAGACGATTTTGAAAGTGTTGTTGAAAAGGACTTTGATGAAAATGATGTCGTCGAACGCGTAATGTAATAAATTGTTTTGAATACAATCGGCAAATCCTCCGCTACGCTCCATTCAAATATGCGAGGTAGGAGTCATCCGAGTGTTTTGAATATGGTTTATATACATCAGAGACGGTACAAAGCAGTTCAGAAGTAACATTACATACAAGATTTTAAAAGAAGAAGTTATTTTTAAATGGCATGAAATTCAATGAGAGTTTTTCCTCTATGCCAAAAATAATACATCATGTAAGACGTGGAGTACTGTTTGTTAAATACAGAGAATGGAAAAATCGGGGCCATGCACGACATCAAACAATGTGTATTCATTGCTGCATAAAATGTAAGGCGATGGATCTTTCGACTGAATTCGAATTTGCTTTTACAGACATGAAAAAGACCGGACAGTAGTGAGATTTTAGTCCATTAGTCAAGAGTGGTCTTTCACTTTCAAAAAATCCTCATTTATTCTTCATTTGTTCTTCACAAGTGGTAGCAACTACAATGCCTGCTTCTTTTGTACATTCTTTACTTGACTCTGGAGCCCATTGTCTTGTTTACCGCCGAAATATGGCTGAAAAATTGACGACTCGGCGTTCAACAATATACAATCAATTTTCTTTATTTCATTAACAAATTTCAGTCAGGAGCTGTACGCCTCTTTGTCTGAAAACTGAAATATATACTTTTAGACGTTGCTTCTTAATCCATCGACATTTATATTACTAAAATTTTGAGGTAAAAAAATATGGGGTTGTCCTTCTGTTTAAAGTACATAGAACATTAGTTGTGGGTTTTTCCAAGCATACTGGATGTTTTCCCAGTCTATACATTATACACAGGGGCCATAATTTTCAGTTCCTTCAAATTTGAAATGGAGGGTTTTTGAATGATGTTGTATTTGGTTTATGCATGGGGCGACCCAGTTCTTGATATCATAGAATCCTTGCTTCGTCTTACCTCCATTTCAAATTTTCTGTAACTGCGGAAAAAATACTGAATCCTCTTTTCGCAGTTTCTCTACAATTAAACACACTATTTGTGAATGAAACGTCAAATTCTCTTTTAAGTGTTTTAATGTGCATACATCTTCCTCTCAGAATCATAAATGTAAGACTCAAAGTTTTGTAAAAAATTCTTTCGCATCATGGCGTCTGTTGCTTTCGTCATCTCCATACTTGGTTAACTTCAGAAGTGTCCTGAAGTGGTCACGTGTCAAACTGCTAGAGTTGCTGCACTTTTAGCAAAGGACAGCTTCAATTTCTGAATAAAATGTTTTTATACCCCCGCTCTGAAGGAGAAGGGGGTATACTGTTTTACTCTTGTGTGTCTGTCCATCCGTCTGTCTGTCTGTGTGTCCGTCCGAAACAAATTTTCGTCGCGGTTTTCTCAGCAACTACTCATCGCAGATGCTTGAAATTTTAACACAATATTCTCTGTGGTATGCCATATGGTGGGATACATTTTCGCTTAAATCGGATAGCAACTTCCTGTTTGTCTGTGCGTCTGTCCGTTTCATACATCACAAATTTTTGTCGCAGTTTTCTCAGCAACCACTCATCGTAGATGCTTGAAATTTTAACACAATATTCTCTGAGACATGCCATATGGTGGGATACATTTTCGCTTAAATCAAATGTCAACTTCCTGTTTGTCTGTGTGTCTGTCCGTTTAATACATCACAAATTTTCGTCACAGTTTTCTCAGCAACTACTCATCTAAGATGCTCGAAATTTGAACACAATATTCTCTGAGACATGCCATATGTTGGGATACATTTTTTTGCACAAATCTGATGTCACCTTCCTGTTTGTCGGTGCGTCTGTCTGATTCATACATAACAATTTTTCGTCGCAGTTTACTCAACAACTTCTCATTGTAGATGCTTGAAATTTTAACACAATATTCTCTCAGGCATGCCATATGGTAGGATACATTTTCGTTCAAATCCGATGTCAACTTCTTGTTTGTCTGTGCGCAGTTATGATAAGGCTGTCCGAAGGCCTAAAATGCCTTTAAAATATACATTTTATTTTGAGCTAGATTTTAATTTCAATATGAAAGCCTTGTTTGAAATTGCAGTCAACTTTAGTTGACAGCTTAATCAGGTTTTATCATTAAGTATTTTTGTGATGTCACATGACTGTGTTGATCACGTGACGGAGATTTATTACATTCCTAAATGTTGCACAAAAATCGCTTCGGCACAAGTGCAAAACAAAAATATTGTGCAAAGTTTGTTACCTTGATCGATTCATCGGGATCTTTGGTACATAGAAAGTGCTGGGGGCAGGTTTAATTTTTACTTGTTGAGAAAATATTTTACGAGAAATTCAACTTGCCAACAAATGAGGGGGTATTTTCCACGCCTTCTCGCAATTCATACAAAAATGGAAAATTTACACACAATTCCCCAGCAAAATTCAGTTAGAGGACATACTTCTCTTGTAGATTCACGCAGAATATCTTCAATTTATCCTTGTCTTTCACTTGTGCCAGTCCAATATAAACACGATTCTTAAATTCTAACTCTGTCTACCGAAGTGTGAGGGGAGCGTTTCACACATAGTTTTTCTCTATTGTTTGATTATGTCCATATCAGACAAGGAAAAGAAATAAGAATATTTAAATTTTAAATATTCACCTTCATAATAACACATCGGAGCTTAAAAACAATCCTAACACTTGAGATAAAACAACAAGGACCCAAAATAAATCTACATAACATGTACAAATTATGACACTTTCCCCGTCATGTCAGCTCAAGTATGCAGTGACTTGACGTCATATTCTATTATGACGTCATATCTAGGTAGTTCAGAGAAGTTACTACAGTCTGAACAGTTTTATATTTTACGGACAGCCTTATCCTAGCTGCGTGCCTCTGTCTGTTTCATACATAACAAATTTTATTTGCAGTTTTCTCAGCGACTACCGTATATACTCGCCTATAAGTCGGTCCGCCTATAAGTCGGTTGTATTTAATAAGCATGTACATCAGAGGGACTGACCTCATATAAAACCATTCATTTTATAGCTCGCCTATAAGTCGGACATAGAGTTTTTGACCAGAGATTAACTAAAATCCGACTTATAGACGAGTATATACGGTACTCATTGTAGATGCTTGAAATTTTAACACAATCTTCTCTAAGCCATATTATATGTTGGGATGCATTTTTTTTTTAATTGGATATCAACATCCTGTTTGTCTGTGCGTCTGTCTGTTTCATAAATAACAAATTTTCGTCGCAGTTTCTTCAAATTTTATTACACTCTTTGTTTAGGCATGTCATATGGTGGGATTAATTTTTATATGAATCTGATGTCAACTTCATATTTTTCTGTGCAACTGCCTGTAATTGAACTTGAGTGTATTAACACCCTTCCCCGCAGTCACGCATTTTATCGCATATACCATTTCCTATTTCTAACGCAGAATCACGCATTTACCGTTTCCCCGCAATCACGCATTTTCACGCACTTTAAAAAGCTCATTTTATCTTCAATTTATTGTAAAATTCCAACTTTTTTGTACTTCCTTGAATCTCATAAAATAAGAAAAGTTATTTTCTAATCAAAATATTATTTCAGAATATTATTTACTCTAAACTTAAGAGCTATTAAGTGCTTGCGGGGAAATGGTAAAATAATAGTTCTATGATGCGAGGATTCAATGTATTTTGCATAACAATTCTGTAAGTTGTAAAGAGTTAACATGATAGTGCTTATTTACGTCAGAGCAGGGGTATTACTAGTGAGCATTGGCTCACAGATTTCTTGTTGAGAGTGCAAATATTTTCAAAAGTAGTATACATTTATGTATTGAAGGAATGAAGCTTATTTCAACTTATGTTATCAGATATAACAAATCTTGGGACAGTTTACGCTTTCTTATAAACTTATAAAGCGTAAACTGTCCCAAGTTATGTTATGTTATATAATTTCTATGTGGATGACGGGCACACCAGTGTAGAGACGGATGAAGCAGCTATCAAGTTAATACAAGAACGCACAGATTATGTGTGCCAATGGTGGACTGCGTCTACACAAATTTATTTCCAACAAATTTTGTTGCTGAATCAGAGAGAGCGGCAGATGTTAAAGACTTAGACGTTTCACGTGAACAATTACGTATGGAACAAGCACTTGGTATAAAGTGGAACATTGAAGAGGATGCATTTTGCTTCAAGGCTGTCGACCAGAATGCATCTCCTACAAGGCGCAGTATGCTATCCATTGTAGCATCAATATTCGAGCCATTGGGATTTCTCTTTCAAACTGACTGGGAAAAGAGTACTGCAAGAGATGCGTCAAGGTAACATAGGATGGAATAACCCTCTATCCGCAGACAGACTACTTGAATGGGAAGCTTGGATCAATATCTACAGAACCTTGATCTCATCAAAGTCCCAAGATGGCTCATACCAAGTGATTTTGGCAAACCGATAACCTTTGAGCTGCACCCATAAGTCGTTGATGTGGCCTCACCGTTATGTAACAGTATTATTGACACATTATGTATAATGTTACGGGCAAGTATTTAATATGATTAAATCATTAGGATTAATACAGATATAAATCTTATCAAACAGGTTCTGCCCTTGACGATGTCTATCCCGGCTATCTTGACGTTCTCACACGCTGCTACAGGGTCAGAGGTCTCCATCATTACTTTGGCGTTTCCCGCGAAAACCAGCGTCCTTCTCTGTAGCCTGGCGATGTACACTTTCTCTATTCCTTCCTCTACCTGAGGTTTGCTCTGACTTCCCCGCATCTTAACAAAGTCTCTTCAAATGTCTGACAATCTGCATCTACTGACACGCACAGCCAAAATAGCAGGCAATGGGTCGAATATTGATGCTATTGGGATTTCTCTCCCTTTTTGCACTGACTGGGAAACGAGTATTGCAGGTCATGTGTCAAGATACAGTGGCTGGAACATTATTGTCGACAAACAAATCGTGTAGAATCGTGAGTGATCGTTCGTTTAACGTGCAAGATCGTTCGTGTTGTGCGTTTTCAATCGTGCGAGAGCGTGCGTTAAGTATCGTGTAAATTTCGTTTTGTAAATTTTAATCGGAATGTTATTTGTATAATAAGCCTATCCTTTGTTTGTTTTTCTTAATTTATAAATTTAAATCCAAATAATATGAACAATCGCAAATTACATAGTAGAATGCAGAACGAACTAATAATCGCCTGTAAACATGCAATATATTAAGTCGTTCAATATTAAGTTCTTGTCAAATAATACGATTAACATTGTGATAAACCGTACTAAGATCTTTAACGCCTTTTTGAAAAATCCGATTTAAATTAGGGCCCCGCAAAGATTTGCGGGTGCCCTATAGTAATCAGTCTGTCTGTCTGTCCGTCTGCAGGCACGTAGTATCGCTTTTGAAAGTGGGGAAGGGGGCAACCTGAGAAAAAAAGGAAAATTACCCAGACTCGAAAATCCTATTTCGTGGGGGTTAAGTGGCCGACGTTTTTCAAGGCGAACTTCCTTTCACTGCCAATTTTTTCCTATATTTCCTTGCTATTTATATACTGTGGTAACAAGTGAAGGGGGTCAACCACCTTTTCAATAGACATTTTCTAGAGTAAAGGTATTGTTGGGGGAAAAAATATGGGGGCCAGGCCCCCCCATACTACGTGCCTGGTCTGTCGCTCTTCCGTCCACAAATTTTCAGTTTTTTGCAAATATTTTTTAGGTTGCCTAATCAAGTTCGAATTTGGTATTGTAGTTTAGTTGGCAGAAATACATATTTTGATGCTAAGTTTGTCTCTCTACACCTTCTGGTTTGGAGTTGGGGTGGTGGGGTAGATTCCTTATCTTTCTCATCATACATACAATATATATTGATGATAAGTAACCTTGACCTTCCATTGCAAGTCTCTCTTGTCTGTTGGACAACATGCAGTTTCAGTATTTACATTTTAGGAAAGTATGAAAGCTTACAAATTCATGATCCTTGTGTTTGGAGGGGTTGGCTAATGTATAGTGAATAATAAATAATAGCATGCATTTAATATATATTCTTAAGAATAATTTAAATACTCAATTCACATAACGAGTATTATTTCTATATATCTGACATGACATAGGCATTCTACCCCTATCTTCTTTGCGACATACACGGTATGCAGTATTGAAAGAAATTTAATACAGACAAGCTATGTGCGTTTCTTACTTTTACAGAATATTTAAACACTGCATTTATACGAGAAAGTGACGGATCACGATTCCTCTATTATTTAATTTCAGACTCACGAAATAACAATATCTTTTAATATTTTCTCTCACACTTTAAAGATATTAAGTTATTTATACCCTGCTTGAAAATAGGAAGGATATGTAATAAGCGGAATGTCCGTCTGTAGTCCGCCAGTTACGCTTAGTTATGAATATTCGAAGGGAACAAATGAATTTTAAACGTTTGTTATATTTTTACAACAATTTACCGATATACTTTTATTAGAAAGAAGAAGGATATGGATATAACGAACAGTATTCAATCTCAAAGTCCATAAAACAAAACAAAATAAGTGCATAGCAAACACGGACCCCCGGAACATCGGAGGTGGGATCAGTTGCCATGGAGGAGTGAGCATCGCCTGACCGGTCACACCCGCCGTGTGCTCATTGTCATTATTGTTATAGAGTGAAGGAAATGCATAAACAGTTCTTCCTGTGTGTTTTACCGCTCAGTGCCAGTGTTTTGATAAAAAAATATGCTGAATTGAAATATTTTTACTTATCAGTTTTTATGTAATGTTTGATATTGAGTAAGTATGTCATTTAAACAAAATTGTGTTTTCCACATTGGAACTGTTTGGCAAACAATATCTTTTTTTTTAATTTAACTCCTTGATCGTAATAAAATGGAAACCCAAAAGTAACCTTCAGACAAGGTCATGTCAAATTCCATCAATAAACAATTTTGTTCCACATAGATATATCTCAGTCTGTTTGATCGTCATTCACACATTTTTTTTTCGTTTATCTACCCAGAGTCCTGGTAGCTGGTCTTCCGAGAAAAAGTCTGTAGTTGTTGATTTCATCATCAACAGACATCTGGTTGTATAATTCATAGAACTTCGTCCCATTAGTCAGTGTGATAGAGAGACGTAGAGGGATGAGTTCCTTCCCTTGGTAAGTTGAAGTATGACGTATTTCCTTAAATATTTAATCGTCGTGTTAGGCCATAAAAAAATAATTGCTAGATTCTAATTCGATTTTTTAACAAATTGAGGCAGGCGGGCGGCTTTTATTATAAATATATATTTTTTAAAATTTTTCAGATTTTTAGATTCAAGTT
>NW_026926489.1:0-28428 GCF_032062105.1 Saccostrea cuccullata | reverse complement strand
ATTGCAAAAATATAAATTTCTGTAAAATAACTTCCACAATTTTTGTAAAATATATAAATTTCTGTAGCACAACTTCCAAAATTATTGTAAAATGTTTAAATTTCTGTAACACAGCTTCACATATAAAATTCTACTGCACAACTTCCAATTATTGTAAAATATATTTAAAATTCTGTAACACAACTTCCACAATTATTGTAAAATATATAAAATTCTGTAGCGCAACTTCCACAATTATTGTAAAATATATGAAATTCTGTAGCACAACATCCAATTTTTGTAGAATATATAAATTTCTGTAAGACAACTTCCACAATTATTGTAAAATGTACATAAAATTCTGTAGCACAACTTCAATTTCCAATTATTGCAAAATATATAAATTTCTGTGAGACAACTTCTTAAATTATTGTAAAATATATAAAATTATGTAGCACAACTTCCACAATTATTGTAAAATATATAAAATTCTGTAACGCAACTTACTCAATTATTGTTAAATATGTAAAATTCTGTAGCACAACTTCCACAATTACTGTAAAATATATAAAGATGAAAAGCCAGGTTTCCCAAATTTGGAAACCCGATGGAAACATATGGGAATCGTGACATCAGTAGTTTCCATATAGTTTCCATTTTATGGAAACCACATAGTGGTTTCCACATAGATTCCCGACATGGAAACAATCAACCTGTGGTTTCCCGTAAGTTTCCCAAGATAGGAAACCATGGAAACATACCCCGGTGGTTTCCACATAGATTCCCGACATGGAAACAATCAACCTGTGGTTTCCCGTAAGTTTCCCAAGATAGGAAACCATGGAAACATGCCCCGGTGGTTTCCATGTAGATTCCCGATATGGAAACAACCAACCTGTGGTTTCCCGTAAGTTTCCCAAGATAGGAAACCATGTAAACATGCCTCAGTGGTTTCCATACAGATTCCCAACATGGAAGCCACCAATGTGTAGTTTTTCCCCATGTTTCCCAAGCAGGGAAACTTTGAAAGTATATCTCAATACTAACCCACCTACCTTTTATTTTACAAAAAGTTAAATATTTAATTATGTTACCATATTTTTACCAATTATAGAAATATTTCAAAAGTGTTTACATGCTGTATCAAAATAATTAACTTCAAACAGTTAAAATAACTAGATGTGTATTTCTGTGTGATTAATTTAATATTTCAGCACCGTGAACGCAATTCAATTTTAATTTAATTTTATTTAACTGAATTTTATTTAATTTAATTTAATTTTGAATTTGATTTATCACATAAGTTTTGGTAAACTCGTATAGAATGCGTGAAGTGGAATAGAAAAAAGTAAGTGCATGCAGTTATGTAGAAATCAATCATTTCCGATCCCACTTTCTTGAAGCTGTCTATGATGAATGTTCCTTTGAAAAAATGGAAGAGCTAAGGAAGGGTACATTTAATGAAATTATTTACAGAAAAGGTTTACTAAAAAGATCGATTAAAAAGTAAATAAAGAAATATGTCAAGTTACGATTACTGATTAAGGACAGGTGAGACGTTCCTCAATAAAATAATTAAATTTTTTCCAATATTTTGCAACTGACATTGAAGAATCATTTTTACATAATTCACAAGACATCAAGGTACCTTACCAGGCATTTGTGTTAGATACCAGAGGTTGGCATTTCTTATATACCGGGGTAATCCGTCAGGAAAAAAATACTTCAGTTGGTTTGTCAAAATTACATTTTTAGTGTTTCAAGTTTTTAAATACAAGTTTAGAAAGTGATAAAGATTTTGTTTTAATATGATTTAATATATTAATATAAACTGGTCAGATAAGAATCATTTTATCGAATTGGCTGGGGGTTGAGTATTATCATACTAGTATTTTACTATTAATAGTGAATATTGTTTTTTTTTTATTTATTAAATTATTGTTTTTATTATTGGGGGTGGGGGTGGGGGGGTTGCTTTTCATTTTTTTTCTTTTAGAAGCCCCCCCCCCCCCCCAAAAAAAAAAACGTTTTTGAGGAAGTCACTATGGTCGGCCTGTGTAATTAGGGACACCTTTTGCCATTTCAGGTGGAGACACGTGCCCCCCTGTCACTGTGTATTTTTTGTATATTCTATGTGAATTGAGACGGTTTTGTACCTAAAAACAATGGGCTGCTTGAGCATGTACACACACAGTCTCCGACTTCTTTTATGGTCGTGTTTCTTTAAATTTGAGGCATAAATAAAGTTACACAGAGTAAAACTACTATTTAAAAAAAACCATACATCAGTACCACGATGGAGACACGTGCCGTCGAAAATATTCGAAATTTTTTTTATTGTTTACAAGATTTCACCTGTCACTGTGTATTTTTTGTATATTCTATGTGAACTTTACAAAGGAACTAGATTGTATTCATATATACGTAATAAAACATAGGATAAATGAATTTTTTATCTTTTTATTTATATTTCAATTTTAATCGGTTTTGTTCTACCTAAAAAATACAATATATTTTCATTTTATGGTGCTGTTTTTAAAATAAAATTTTACCAAGATTCTTTTTTTATGTACACACACAGTCTGACCAGAAAATTCTTTTAAATTAAATGATGATGATTCGTGTTTCTTTTATCATTTAAAAAATTGTATATTCCATAAATAAAGTTATACAAGAGAATATATTTATAAAATAACCTACATTTAAGAAGTTCAATGAAAGAACAAACTATTTAGAATTTTTATTTCAATTTTCATTACTGATTTAAAATAAAACTATCTTTAGAAATTAAATAATTTTCTAATACTATTCTTTGTAGAAATTAAATAATTTTCTATAGGTATTGAATATAATACTTATATAATCAGTCGTATTTGTTCGTTTTTAAACTTTATTTTGTATAATTATATTAAATCAGAATGACGTTTAATAGATCAATGTGAAATCAAAACTGTATTTAATATTGTTGATGGGTTTTTGTGTGAAATTTGTAATCTAACATACTACAAAGACATTTATTAGATAAATGTTTATAATATAATTCATCACATAAAACGTTTTTTTTTCTTTCCTTTTTTTTGTTTATTAAATATGTACGCAGATCCCCGTGTAGTAAATGCCTGCACTTTTCGCATGAAATTACAATGTAGGGTCCTAAACGCACATACACTATATTTAACAAACTTTAAAATTTTCAGCCATTTTTTTCTCCAAAGGCCATTGCTCTAGATAAAGAAAAGTCTATAATATTTTGCATGATTTTGTTTTCCTTAAGAACAATGGCTTTTAAAGTAATGCATGCTAAGGCAATCTATTAAAAGAATTAATTGTATAATTAATTCATTGTATAATTGTCACGATTGTATTTTTGTGCAGTTTTTGTTGATTTCATTCTATAAAGGTATGAAGTTTGTCAATACTTCAACAAACATTTCTTTATCTATGTTGTACACTACTTTATTTTTATTCGCCGATATGCTACTCTTTTTAAAAAAAAACTTGCGTGACTAATAAACTCGATCTTCAGGCCTGTAGGAAAGTAATTTCCGTTAGAGTTATAAACTAACCGGGATTTTATTTTTATTAGCATACCTTACCAGATTTCTTAACGAAAAAAAAAACATTAAAGAAATACAGGGCGGGACCAGCTAAAGCTGTATGCATATAAGTACAGCCCTGCACATCAACGAGTATAGATGACTTTCGACATAATCTTTCCCATGACTTCACTTATACCAATCACGACTAAAATACTGAATTAAAATACTGTTATATTTTCCTGCCTTTGATAAGATGTTAGTTTTGTTCCACCTAGAGATATAACTCTCCTAAGAAAAAGGTTTTCAACATTCTGATTCATTTAACAATTTTACGTGTTAAAATGATGTGGGCAATTTTTTAAGCTAAAGGCCAAGGAGTTTAAAGTACAATGTACATGTAGCAATTAGAGAAAAGTCTAGCAGGTCCACCAGTAATATTGATAGCAGGCTCAAAATCTAATTAAACCCGAAAAGGAGGGAGTTCAATTAGTAATTTAATCCCCCCTCCCCCCCAAAAAATCAACAATTTATTAGCAATGAATTATTAATCACCGAACTTTTCAATCATCACTATTGAAATAAAAAAAAAACTGTTCTTGATAATCATATTATAATTGTAGCCCATTTTCATGCCTTTTAGGATTCCTGTGGAAAGTTCACAATAAAAAAAATGTGCTTTTAAAAATTTAACATCTTTTGGTGTGACATTATAAATTCATAATCATGCATGTAACAGTTAAAAGAAGCGGGGAAGGGGGGGGGGGTACTTTCAGCAAGGACGGCCACTACCAACAACCAAGCCCCGAAACCCATATCCCGAAGGCAAATAAGTTGAGGTGTCAAGCAAGAAACATTTTTTTTTCTGCTTTTTCTAAATATACTAGGCCTACACATCATATCGGCAAAATATTTAGGAGCCCCTCTTTTTATTCCATGAAAAGGGAAGAACTTAATTAAATTCTAATATAAGATCTCATTATCACACTTAATCATAGTGAATGTAAACAGTTTATATTTCCCATCCTGCATCGCTCTGTAGGCGCTTTATTTCATTGGTCAATTTCCCGAGGCGCCATTTTTGGAGGATCGAGAAGGACGAAGAAGAAGGTGTAAGCAGCTGGTAAATGTGAAAAGTTAAGATGATTTCACCACCCAGTGTCTTTAAGACTGTGATAAATGCAATGGCCAACAATGAAGGATTAGTGTACGTATATTTTTGTTAACTTTTTACGGTAAATAGTTGTAATATTTGGCAACAACAAATCTTCACTATCGGAGGCAACTTTTGTTCTGACGCCATTTTGAAAAGTTGGATACCTAAGTTTTAAATTGTTAAGTGTATATATTGCAGAGAGAAAGAGAGAGAGAAAAAAAATTGAGACAGTGATATAGCATAACTTAGATTATGGAGGCCCCAAAGGCACCGTGCATGTGCATGCTGTATGTTGTAAAATGGCAACGTTTCGCCTTTTATCATGTTTATTAAAATGTATGCTCCATATGTATGTTCTCTCTCTATATATAAATGAATCCTTTTCGGAAAAAAAAAAAAAAATATTTTTAACCTCGCTCAAATTATCCGGATGATGATAGTTACACCGAGCATGGTTTCGTAGTTAAATTCATACTGTAGAACATCCGGTTTGAATTCATGTGTTTTCTGACTTTTCGGATAGCCAACTCTTGTTTTTTGGAACTTACGACTTATGGAAAGGTATAAATTAAATATTTTTGGTTCAAAACTTTGATAAAAGCATCGATATTTTTACAAAAAGTGTCTTCAATCTCAGCTTATCCGATTATTCATGAAGGATATCCTCATCAGAACAGTTGGAATAGATCAGGTCCAGGAAAATCACTATATTTAGCTATATAGCTTAATTTACCTATATAGCTTTATTTACCTATATAATATAGCTATATTTAGCTATTTTAGAATAAGTTTCTGTTTTATGAAAAGCAGACAAAAAGTCGCATGTAAATTATGGCTGATATATTTTTTAAAAGGATTGATAAAAACAACCTAGGGCATAGATAGTAAAAACATTGCCTCTTATAAACACTTTTTAACCAAAAAATGTATCTCTATTGTTTGGATAGCTTGAAGTGCGGTGAGGCATGACTGAGTGTGATTGCCTTGCATTGTGCTCAAT
This sequence comes from Saccostrea cuccullata, assembly GCF_032062105.1. Taxonomy (NCBI): domain Eukaryota; kingdom Metazoa; phylum Mollusca; class Bivalvia; order Ostreida; family Ostreidae; genus Saccostrea; species Saccostrea cuccullata. Next base: position 22,757 of record NW_026926489.1, on the reverse strand, counting down.
TATTACCAATCAATTATCTTGTTGACCAAAACTGCTTTTCTTTGTTAAAGTAGCTGCTTACTCACAGATTAACTGTTATACATAGCCCCAAAACTTTTAGATCTTTGATTTCAATTGCACAAAAGGAGAAACATTTTTATAAGTGGGTTTTTGGTGAATTGTTTTCAGTCCATTTCAAAGTTGAAAACTAATACTGCCTCAATATGCGACTTTTTGTCTTATAGCTATATTTTATAGGTAAATAAAGCTATATAGGTAGATTTACCTATATAGCTAAATATAGTGATTTTCCTGGACCTGTAGATTGTAGCGAATAGCATAACCCTTAATCATATGCATGACGATGATATGGAGGAAAAATATACATAAAAAAGTGAATGTAGGTAAAAGCCTGTCCACTTTTCTGAAGAGATTATGTTTGTTTTATTGTTTATTGAAATAGTTTACTGCTCAAAAGATTTTTTTTTGTAATGTCTAACCTGTTGAGATGAAGATGTAAAAAAAGAAAAGCCTAATAGTGAATTAATATTGATAGTATGTCAAGAAATGCAAATGAATCATCAGCTTGAATTATCAGTTTTTTCACAATTATTGACCTGAGTAGGTCAATGTATAGCGAATAATACATACTCTTTTCCATATTACATCCTAGCCCGAGACACCAATATCAGCCAGAGGGACAGAGGCCCTAGGGCTGATATTGGTCAAAGGTATGATACAGGATGTGATGTGGAAAAGGGTATGTTTCATTATGTTTATTACAAACTTGGTAATAAAATACAGAACACTTCAAGTTGAGAAGATCAAGAAAATAAGTAAATAATCATGCACAATAAAACTACTTACATACATGTACACGGTATTGTCTTACTGAACAGATTTAGCTGTCATTAGGTCAAAATTGCAAATAATAACATGCTTCTTATATCGTGTATATACAGGTAACTCTTGATGGCTTGAACTTCGATTTCTCGGAAGATCTTGATCGCTTGAAGTGAGTCTCCGGTCCCCATTTTTTCACTATATAACTAAGCAGATTTGCTCTTGATTTCTCGAACTCCTGATCTCTCGAAACCCTTGATCCCTCGAAGTCAAAATGCAGTCCCGCTGTGCTGTGAATTTTACCCTTGATACCTCGAAGTGGCTGTGTGTATACCAAGTTATAATGTTCAAACTTTTGCCATAACTGTATATTTGTGTGTCTGTCTGAGTGTCTGTTGTCAACTTAAACCTTCACCATAACTTTAGAACTATATGAGATAGTGGCTTCATATTTAGTATGTATACTCCACTAATGAAGTGCTTTCAAATGGCAACAAGGACAATGATTATGTGATCTTGACTGTGACCTGTATGCTAAAAAAAATTGCATTTTCGAACTTTGTTGCTGTGTTTCACAAGCGCATCTTGTTTTTAGCTCTACTTGTCAGAGACCAGAAGAGCTTATGCGATAGTAATGCGTCCGTCCATCTGTCTGTCTGTCCGTCTATCTGCAAACACTACTCCTCCTTAAATTTTAGTCTGATTTCAATATAACTTGGCACACAAGTAGACTATACTAAGATACATAATTCTGTGCATCAGTTTTTGATAAGTACAAACCAGTAGAGCTACAGTCTCGACAGAGACTTCTTGTTATTTTTTCTTCCATCCCGGTTGTTGCTAATGCTATTACATAATTAGTTTGAATTAGAATGCAATAGTACCTGGACATAATTTATCATTTCAGAGAGAAGAAAACTGTGTGACTTTAAAAGAAAACCAGTGAGATAAAATCATAGAAAATGTATGATGATTCAGGATGTGGTCATTTGGTAAGTGGTAATTCATTCATGATTAGTATGTACAGTCAAAACTGCCATAGCGACCCACTGTATTAAGCGACTCACTGTCACATGTGACCATAAAAATTCCCCCCAATGCTTTTCCCTATATATTCTACCTGTATTAAACGATATCCTGTCTTAGCGACAACGACTATTGTATGACCAATTTTAGTAATTTCAAGCAATTTTACCTGAATTTAACGACTACATATTTCCGATTCCTACTTTCGTTTCTGTCAAGCATGCTATGTTTTTCAAAGCAACTACAAACACGCTTTTATTTCATTTAATAATTATATGATGCGAGTTTTAAGAGTAAAACAACATTTAAAAATGAATATTTTACTTACGCTTTGATATTTATTGAATAAACATCAAAATCTAATAAACATCACGTTTCTCTGGTCAGTGATCGAGCCATTTTGAAAATGAACCTTTGAGGTCGATCCCGATATCATTTCATGCTAAAGGGCCAAATGGATATTCAGCCATGAAACCTGCCTGTTTAACTTTAATTAACAAGTAACTAAATCCTAGAAGAATGTGCATTGTGTCACCAATGGATATCAAAACACACGCTAGCTAGCACCCATATCATGTGATAATTGAAGTGATTTAATACCAGGCAATTAGACACGGTATTTCAGTAATGAAAAAAATATTAATTACTAGGATAAATAAATATTTTAGTCATAAATATAATTTAATTTGATACCAAGTGCAATACAAAAATTAATGCTGTATTCTGTGACATACGAAGTTATAAATATAGGCTATCAATTGTAAAAAAAAAATTATAGGAAGAAAAAACTTTGCAGCTGTTTTATACTGTATGAAAAAAATATTAATATTTTCAGATGTTCACATTATTTCCCAATATTCAAATGACTCATGTGCCGAGAAAATAAATATTTATTTCTTAATTAACAGGACAATTGTAAAAGCATTTTAGAATTAAGCAGTATAACTATAAAAAAGTGGAAATAAACAGGCGTTATAAAATGCATTATACATACACATGTTATTTTCATGTATATTTCTGAACAGTAAAGTAAGCATTTGGTGTCATATGTGAATTTTTCCTTTCATGATTCTCTTAATACAGGTTTGACTGTATATGACAATTGCCTGAAAAAAAAGATTCTAAATTTTATTTAAATACTGAACTGTGGTATATCAGCTGTGAGCTACAAGAAGTTGTATGTAAAAGCTAGGGCTGAAACAATTTGCCCCCTCCATGTTATGTGTGTATTGCTATGATTGACATACAATCAGTTCTCTAATACATACACTTCAATAAAACTTTGTCGTCTTGAACCTGAATTGAACAGGAAAAAACTCTGAGATCTCTCCAAAAATTTGAATGAAAAAAAGGAAATGCTTATTAACTGATTTCTTGCTGGTCAGTATTTTGATTACTTAAAGGAAGCTCTAAAAACTGCACACTAAAGAGTTCTACTTTAATCACAGGGGCATCTTACCCACTCTGTTCTCTACTTCACATATAAAAATACACAAGGGAAGAATCGAAAGTAGCACACGATTTTTAAACTAAGTCAAAAAACAACTTACTTGAGAAAAGTTACACAAATCCTGAAATGAACTAGCACAAATGATGTCCTAGTACTTATCCAGGCTAAAATATTCCAGATCTATATATCCATTGAAAATAGCTTTTATCTAACGAAAATCCCTGCTTTCTGCACAATGTGAATCTCTTCGCCCAAGAAAAGATAACTCACTCGGATGACAATAGGGTAGTACCCAAGGCCCTCCGAGTGCAATCTGAAGGCCTCGGCTACTACCCTATTGTCATCCGAGTGAGTTATCTTTTCTTGGGCGAAGAGATTTTTTTCTCTTCAAGGAATAATTTCTGCAAGTCACTAAGTTTTTAGAGTTTCTTTTATTTTATAGATATTCAATGAAATTATTTGAAGTATTAAATTTTGGTAAATTTTATGATACTAAAAGGTTATATGGATGAAAAAACTACATGCGTGTATGACAATAGGGCTTAAATTTTAAATGTCTCTTAATTTTTCAGTGACATTAAAACAGGAATTGTCATCACCAATAGACGAATTTCACATTCCTTAGAGTTTTCTCCAATTGTCGGTATATCGCTCATTTTCCCCACTTTGTCCTTTGTAAGTTACTTGTTAATATTTTCAATCTTCAAAAATATTGGACAATTACGATCTGTATCTGTATTGCCAGATTATGGGGGCAACATGAAAATCATAATGAATATGTTCATACAAATTTTATTTCTAAGATATTGTCCCTCAAAGTTGATACGGTTAAAGAGGGAAAACAGCGTCTTAAGCCGGTTGACCCCAGATCGACCCTGCGAAGGGGAATAACTTTTGTAAATGTGAAAGTCCTTTATGGTATATCATATAGATCTAAAACTGACTGAATTTTGATCAGCCAATTCATGAACATGATGAATGGATGTAAATAATGTTGGTCAATATATGTAAAAAAAAAATTAAATTACTTGTTTATATATACATCTGTGGTATCTCTCCCATTGAAGTTTATAAACTTGTTATTTATTTCTTAAATAAACTAAGCATACATGCAATACCGGTATAAAATTACTCATAAGATACATGTATACTTAAACCATGATAAAATCATATGTGTCCAATGCAGCATATGATAAATCATTAACATACAAGTACATGTGTATATATACTGTAATACATATATATTGCATTATTTTTAGGTCCTGTTCTGTGGATGCCCTAGACAGTGTCTACCCATCACTCCATCTGAAATCACTTGTTCTGTGCATATTTCTCTCTCAAACTTAAACTACAGAGAGCCTGTGGATAGAGGATGAAGAGTGACCTTGGACTAATTTTCTAGGTCAAAGGTCAGTATCAAAATCTACTGTATATCTTTATTTAAAACCGTAGTCCAGAGTATATTTCTCCCCTGGTGTAATCTAGCTTTTGTGCAATGGGGTGGAGGGTCTGAATGATCTTCAATCAATTTCTAGGTCGAATATCAAAATTTAAAAAAAAATCTCTCCCTGATATTTTTGTTATTATAAAGGGTATGTTTTCTCTCAAACTAATCAAACTTAAAGCAGGGTTCTTAGTATGAGATACATGTAGTAATATATTCTCAATGACATAATAAGGCTGAAAACATTATTTATATTATGTTATTTTTTTCACTTATCATAAAGCATTTAATATTAAAGAGATACATTAAATGCTGAAATCATATGTATCATGGTCATGGAAAGTAATTATTGATATTGGTATATTAAAGGACATTGACTGATCTTTCAGATTTCTAAGTTATATTCAAGCATTATAATTCTGTCATCATATAATAATTTTTTATGAATATTGCAGATCATAGGTGACGTGAAGAAAACCAGGAAACTGATGTTGAAAGAAGTACTTAATGACCCTTATGAATGGACTTAAATGTGAAAGACTGTTCCATTGTTTATCTAAGATATATGAATTTATTTAATATTTTGATATCATTGAAAAATTCAGTTACAGTTTTTGTACATCAAATGAATTATTAAACATATAAAATGGTAATGCTTTTTTCTTTTACATGTAATAAATTTTTTTGATAGATTTTTAAAAGAATATGCATTATTTCACATTGCTTCCTTTAGAAAAGTTAGGGAATCTTGAAGTTTCCCAGTAATTTCCACCAGGAATGGGACTCCAGATAATTCCACAAAGTTTCCGCCACACAGAAAGTGCTACACAAGTTCCATATAGTTTCCTGAGTCAAGGAAACTTCAGGAATCATAAGGTTTCATGAGCTTCCATGTAGTTTCCCATAAAAGAAAACCTTAAGATTCCATCAAGTTTCCATTCCACGGAAACCACTACGCTCCGATTCCATATGGTTTCCTCAGTCAAGGAAACTTAAAGGAATCATGAGGTTTCCCGAGCTTCCACGTAGTTTCCCGTATAAGGAAACCTAAAGATTCCATCAAGTTTCCATTCCACGAAAACCACTACGCTCCGATTCCATATGGTTTCCTGAGTCAAGGAAACTTAAGGAATCGTGAGGTTTCCCGAGCTTCCATGTAGTTTCCCGTAAAAGGAAACCTAAAGATTCCACCAAGTTTCCATTCCACGGAAACCCCCTACGCTCCGATTCCATCAAGTTTCCTAATTCTGGAAACCAGTGGAATCTTCAGGTTTCCCATTACGGGAAACTACATGGATGTTCGGGAAACTTCAGGTTTACAGAGGTTTCCGTGGTTCGGGATACCTTATGGAATCGGAGCGTAGGGGGTTTCCGTGTCACGGAAACTTGGCGGAATAACCTAGCATCCGCTACGGAAACCACTGGGAAACATGATGTAAACTTGAGGTTTCCATGTGGTTTCCATAAAGTTTCCCATGATGGGAAACCACTTTTTTCACCCAGTGATTCAAATTTATGCATTGCACGCATGCGCATTTGAATGCATGTGCGTAATTACCATATCATCTTGTCTACATTATTTATATACTAGAAATTACAGCGTTTTATCCAAAAGTATTAAAAAATACGTTTTAATCTAGTGTATTTGTAATTTTACTCATTTCACGTGCACGCACGTGCATGCATGTGCATGTCGACTGTATCTTCTTATAGGAGTCTGTTATGCTTGTCTATGTTCTAAATCCCATCCTGTTTGGTTGAAAAACGAGGAAGTTATAGCCATTTTAAGTTTAAGCCAATCAGATTGCAGCGCACGTGTATGCGCATGTTTTCACGACAACTGTTATATATCATATTGTAGGACATCCTAATGCATGATTATGTTTAAAATTTTAAAGCATTTCGTCAAAAATTAAAAAAAGATATTGCGATTTTTGTTTCAGCGAATCACAGCAAAGCACACGTGCATGCACGTGCATGCATATGCATGACGACCATACCTCCTTGTGGGAGTCCATTATGTTTGTCTATGTTCTAAATCCCATACTGTTTCGTTGAAAAACAAGGGAGTTATAGCCATTTAAAGTTTAAGCCAATCAGATTGCATCGCACGTGCATGCGCGTGTTTACATGACAATTGTTATATATCATATTGTAGTACATCCTAAAGTATGCCTATATTTTAAATTTCATAGCATTTCGTCAAAAAACAGAAAAGATATTGAGATTTTTGTTGCAGCCAATCAGAGCGAAGCGCACGTGCATGCGCGTGAGCTCGTGCTAATTTGACAGTGTCACATTATCTACACTATTAATACATCCTTATTAAATGAGTTTTAAAATATTTCATCAAAAAATGTTAAAGTTATGGCTATATAAAGTATATCCGTCATTTCACTCATTTCATGCGCCCGCACGTGCATGCGTATGCACGCAAAATAACCTTCGTGTTGCACACCTACACTACACACCTATTAACCCTAAAAAGGTTTTAGCTCAGTTGGGTGAACATTTTCTGAGAACACTCGCGGACAAAAAAAGTACCGGAGAACAAAGAAGAAAAAAAAAGAATAATAATAATAACTAGATGCGATCTCGTTGCGAGCAACGAGTAGGTCTTCCGTCCGATATCTCGTTGAATAAGACCTATGTTGGGATAATTCTATTAATAGGATAAAAATGTCAAAAGGCACAAGAATTCTTCTTAATCACGAAAGCGGACTATTCCGATAATTACTTAAACTTTCATGAAAATGGTGGTATGTTTCACCAAAAAAAAAATTCCTCGATCGTCCTACGAGGGTCAAGGAATAAGATTCCATTATGTTCAATAACTTGCATTGAGAAAAAAAATGTTTATAAAGGTTAATTAAACAGTCTTTGAAAAATAGTTTTCTTTTTAAAAAAATGTTTTCTTATTGTAACAGTTGTCCTTTCTATTAGTTTAATATGACACAAGTGTGCATGGGAAAACAGTGGTCACGTTTCGTACTTACTATATATATTGTTTCTTGAAAAACTATTAATTATAACTATGATTTAAGTTATGTGTTTCCGTGATGCAAAACAAAAGATAGTAGATATTGTACTCAATTTGCACATTCTACTTTGAGAACCAACCAAAACCAATTAAAGAAGACTTGTAAGGAGACCTTGGATTATAAATGAAGTTTGACGCAGAATTGCAACGAACCTACGACGTGACAATCCAAGTATCCCTACACATTTCATTGTTCCTTATGTTACTTTCGTTCAAGCAAACGCTCGGCTGCCTCTGTAAACCCCTATTGCGAAATGTCGGGATTGACAAAGACCGCCGCCATTTTGATCCCGCTTCATATTTTTGAATGTTAATATCTCGAGTTTGAATTTATCAATTTACAAACAAATTATATATTTAGCCTAATGAGATATGTTTCTATCAGCCATACTCATATAATTTGAAAATATTGAAAAACAAAAAAGTTGAAAAATTCTACTTTTTAAATTTGCATGCCGTTACGACAGGAAGTAGAGACGACGTACAAAAGATCGCGTCTTGGATAGTACGTATCACGATCTATAATCCCTGAAAGATTCACAGTGATATTTTTTACCGTTCTTGAGATTATCCGCGATTAAAATGTCATTTTAAAATCAGAAAATTGTCCGTAACTTGGCACCAGAAAGAAATTTCCAAAAAATCTCTTGGATAAATTAATTTCAGATAACAACACATTGTTTCTGCAAATTTCATGAAAATTCATCCAGTTGTCGTCGAGAAATCGCGTGCACAAAATTAGATGGTCCTAAAAATAATAATAATAATGAGCTCAAGAGAGCTTCAACGCCTTTTGCGCTAGAAAAATATAGACTCAAAAAAGCAATTCAGATATCCTTCCTCTACCTTCACTGAAAATCTCAAGTCAATATCTTCATTCGTTTTTTAGTGATTGCCAGGACAAGCTGACCCTCTGAAAATCAGTAAATCGTCCATATCTCACGACCGGAAGTGACGACGTACATATAAAAAATTTCCAATAAGGTTCAGACCAATATCTATCAGATCTGAAAGTTTCGTGAAAATCGACCAAGCCGTTTCCGAGAACTCGCGTGCACAAAATCGGTAAGAAAAAAAAAGAATAATAATAATAATAGGGAAAAAGAAACCGAACGAAAACAATAAGGTCTTCCGTTGGAGACGGAAGACCTTAATAATAATAAGAAACCGAGTAAAAACAATATGTTCCCAAACTCCGTTTGGGGAACATAATAATAACAAATAATTATCTTAAAAAATTTGTTGTCGATATTTACGACTCGGAACAGAACAGGTAATTCGTATTTAAAATTCGCTCTTGGCAACGGCACAGAGAACTTGACAATCAATGCATTTTGTGTATTTGACATTTGTTGTGTGAATGTTTGACTCTTGGATAAGCTTAACACATATTAGCAGAAAATCAGAAGGATTAGGAAAATATCAAAGCGCTTATCCATGACTACCACACGGCGTTTTGTCAATAATGCTCAAAGCGGGAGTTCGCCTGTCAAGAAAAGCATGTTCACGCTCCGGAAACAGTTGTCTTAACCGGAAGCAGTAAAAGTCGGTATGTTTGATGGTAGTTTCGCAGACAACATCAATTTTCAATAACGACCTAGCTTTTTATTTCCTTTTTCTTAATTTCTGTCATATGAAATATTGTTCTTTTCTCGCTTAAGCTGTTTTCCTTATTTCATTTGTGTATGCATGTGTATGAAACCAACATGTTCTCAATTGTATACCCCATTTCTCGAGGCTTTTCCTTCTTAGCTAATTTATATGATTAATTTATTGGGTGACTCATAGTTTTAAATGTTTCGAGGAACTAAGAGAAGGTCGTAGTATAAGTTCGGAGATTCAGACATACATGTATCTTAAGAACATATGTTCAACCATGAATTAAAAAAATCACAAATGTCTTTTGCTTCATTTTTTAAATCAAAGAACCACCTCATTATTAAAAAATGTATTTTGATGAAAATATAAATGCTAAGCATAATTGATAGCGCATAACCTTAACCCTTACCCTGACAAAATGGTTTATAAAACGCCAAAAATTAGAAACAACGATTTAATTTTTAACCCTTACTCTGAAAAAATGCTTTATAAAACGCAAAGAATTAGAAACAACGATTTAATTTTTTTTGTTGAAATCAACAATTCTCTCTCTCTCTCCCCTCTCTCTCTTACGGTATACGAACTACTCTTCAGCTTTTAAGAAAAGTTCAGTCAGAACATTTAACTTCAAATCTATTCATTACAGTTCAAATTTTAAAACATGTTGCAATTTTTACCACATTCAATTTAAAAACTGCTCACAGGGGAACCCTTTTTTATTACGAAGAATTTTTTTCACATCTACACATTTATTTAACTTTATATCTAGGGACCAGCTCCGAATATTTTTACTCAGAGAATAGTTCTGTATTATATGCTAAAAATATTATGCGATTACTTGAGCTAATTTAAAGTAGTGTTATATTTTGTGTTGAACAGAGCGTTATTGCATTTCCCATTTCACAACTGTTGTACGATAATCTATACATATATATATTAAAAACTTTTCAAAACTGCACAAACGAGCTTTAAAATATAGTATTAAAATTTTCCTATTATCTCTTTTCTTGAATTAAAGTTACAATTATTGAATTTTATGTTGAAATAACATAATTCATTTAGAAATCAGAGGAATTCAATTTCAGATTTAAGAAAAAAAGCCTTCGGTCATAACTGCATTTTTTAAAAAATATTTTACTCAATGTATGATTATTATTATTATTGATGTTTCCCAATCAAAGAGCATAAAGTTATCATATTAAGAATTAGAATTTTAAAATGCCAAATCAAGGAAGTTAAATCTCTTTATGAATGAATTGGTTATTTCAACATAAACCTTTTGAGGGGTTCCATTAAACACCTTTTCTTCAAGGCTGATGATAAAATGAGAAAAGACTGAAACGAACAAGTGATTTATCATGTTTTTGTCAAGTTCTGGGTATTGTTGTACATGTGTCATATGTCACATAAATTTAAATTTTACACAGAAATGAAGTCTACTTATTACTTTTCAAAGGCAAGATATTTTGCTTGTAAGAAAGTTGAGCAAGCAACATTTAGTTAAATGTCATGATAATAAATACAGCAGCTTGCTGCGAACTTTACACGCGGAAGGGGTTAGCCACACTAGAGTGGCATCAGATAATTAAACATTTACCTTAATTATTGGATTTTGTTAACAACCTTGAACTGTTAGTATTTCCAGTGATTTTAATTAAAACTACATTTGTACGAGGTACAGTCAAGTATGTGTGTCTTTTGCCGTTTATGCCTCATTTATCTTAAAATTCCTGGAAACCAACATGCATTAAATATAATTTTGCATTAACTCTTGACTTTGAGACAGTAATAAATGTAAGCCAAATTACAGTAGTGTATAATAATTTATATATGAAAGAACCAAGGGTTTCTTAAGTTTTTATATAACAATATTAATGGAACTCGTTAATATATCGTAAATATACCGAACTTGTCATTGGTCATGTTAATGGTAATCTAACAGCCAACTTTACAAATGTGATGACTTTATTTTGTTTATATCTCTCAGTTAATTCGATACCCATGAGCATGCCCTATGTATGTAAAATTTCTAAAACGAAGTAAATTATTGAGAAACAAATTGATGAAACAAGAATATCAGAAGTCTCGTTTGAAGTCATCATTTCGTAAGTTCTATGGTCGATACAATGACCTTGTCAGCAAATACAATTTATCATTGAGTCAAATGCTGAGACCATTATTTACACACTGAATTGTCGACCAATTTTTCTGATATTTCCCGTTCATGAAAAGGAGGACACGGTGGGTGTGACCTGCAGGGGATGCTTACTCCTGCATGACACTTTATCCCACCTCTGATGTTTTGGAGGTCCGTGTTTGCCCTGCTTCAATGTCGTACTATTTCATGGACTTTTGAGCTTGAATACTGTTCGTTATCTCAATATATTTAATTGATATCCTTATGGTTTTCACAGTAAGTCTTTTTTTTTTTGGTTGATATGAAAATTTAATTCCAGCATAAGTCGAATTCTTTATATCATTGAATCAAACATTTCAACCGCAATCGTTTAAGAAGAGATAACGTCATTTATACTCTTTACTAAATCCAATATTTTAACGCTTATTGAGCAATAAAGTGCTCAAGTTTTTTTTCACTCGATAAATATTTCCAGAACTAGTTGAAGAATTTCTAGAATTGATAATGCCCCAGAAGCCGTCTTGACAGCATTATTTACAGGATAAAATTAAAATTCCAATTGATAGAATAAAGGGAACCAAATGCATATACCGGTATATATTTAAAACATTTTGTCGTAAAAATATTCATTTAAATTTCGAAATATCAAAAGGCAGTCTGAATTGATAATAAACATTTGAAGCGTTTATATTTTTTTTTTATACGTATCACTATTCCTGAAATGATAAAGTTCATAAAAAAGTACAAACAATATGTGCCATGTCTTAGCAACAGCATTATTATATAAAAAGACAAACATTGACGCAAACAAAAACATGTCTTCACTTTTAATTTCTGATAAATCGTAGCCATTCAGTGATAAATCGTCACAAGCGCATCTGTCACAAAGAGGAAAATGATAGACAAAGCGTTTCACAAACAGAGATAGCACTTCCGGTAACATTTGTCGGTTCGCGCGTAAATTACATCGGAGTAAAAGCAAGATGATGTTTAAATCTGATGCTTCCACGAAAATGACACAAGGATAATTAGTTGAATGATACAAAAAGCATGCCAGTCTAACAGGATTTGCTATTAAAGCTGAAGCGCTCTTGATAAGAGCTAGCTCGAAACGTACACCATCGTTATTGTATGGTAAAATGTTTAAATTGATAATTATTACAAGCTGACATCTGCATCTATCAATATTTCTGATGCAAAAATGATTCATTTGAATATCATTATAAACCCTCTCCAGTTAAATAAAGTCTCTCTGAGTCACATTCCCAATTGGACCCAGATGATTCAAAAGAGGAAAGTCTGAGAAAGAAGCATGTTTAGGAAGTATATAGACACCCAGTTTATTTCATATCTTCTTAAGTAGCTTTTACTCCAGTATATGTCAATATCTTATTCAATCATTTCACCGTTTATCAAAACGTGAAAGCATTACTTTCCGCTTTTCCATCTCGGTACCATGCTGACAAGGGCTTTTGCAAAAATATGATGACACAAGTGGTTTCATTTGATCTTGTTCATAATAGAAAATGGACGAAAAAGCACATAGCCAAGTATGTGTGATGTGATTGTTGTGGACAACGATGTAAGGTATTTTAGGTGATATGCCGACAAGTAGTCTGTGGTTAGTACAAAAAGTAGGTTACATGATACTATACATGTGGCGAGAACATAAGGGTTTGGACTCCGTACAAGTCACCGGACGTTAGTCGTATGTGGTAAACCTGTACCCTGTCTAGATTTTGTAATTCTAGATGTCGGTAGCATTAGATTGTCTCAGTCGTTGTTTTTTTCATGATATATAGATTGTCGACTGCAATAATGAACAAATTTGGAGGTCGAAAACGATTGACGCTCTCTCCCTTTTCTCAATTTCTTATGTTTTATTTTATTTTTCAATCAGGCGTTCAAGAATTGTGACACGGACACTGTTTTTCATACAGTGACTTTAACCTTTGAGACACGCCTGTGGGTCGCTATGAACTAAATAACGCTAAATGCGATTTATTCCGACCAAAGCCTCCAACATCATAGTTTGGTATCACTAACAACCTCATCGCATCGTGACCTTTGAAATATGACCTTGAGTTAAGCTCATGCATAATTAGTTATTGTCCCGACGAGAAAATCTGACATATAGACGGAAAACCAAAACTAAAATGTCGTCCTCTCTAGAAGAGAATGATGAGCTCCAATTTAGTATTGACTGAAAATTTTATTTAAAAGTTAGTGAAACCCCTTTCAAAGAACGTATTGTAAGTGAATAACAAACCTGTCTTTAGTTAAAAACCTCTATATACGTAACAAATAGTAACACGAAGGGTGAGAATAGTATTATGCTTGATTTTTATAGAAGTAGACTCAAGAAAGAGATTAACATGACATCCCAGCTTCCTCCACCATGTCGAAACATAGCAAGTTATTTGGCTGTTTGACAAGTTGTTCAGAAATGTGTGCAAACACATCCCAAAGTACAATATCAATACCAAATATCTTGTCTAGAAGACATGTTCACAGTGTTTCGGAGCTTGTTTTCGTGCTAGAGATTAAGGTTATGTGGAGGAGAAGGTCGCGAAAAGAAGTATATGTCGTTTCGGATTAGAACGGAAACACTATAGCGAAGTAAAATAGCTACGGTGTCAGTCTTGGAACACGTGTTTTGGGGGGATAACAAATGTCTATATTGCGATGTCTGTGGCAGATATTACCCTCATTCTTTCAGATACAGATATTTTCATGAACAACATTGTTGCTTGTAACATATTTTTATTTCTTTGGATAACATGGGTAGACAAAGATCTTGTTCATGATAGAAAAGAATAGCAGCAAAAATTACCACAAGTTGATATTATCATTAAAACCCATCTTAACTGTATGATTATATCGTCTAGAACCTTACACAATCTTATGTTTTGTCCAGTATTTTTTCCCTAGATGTCTTAACCATATTCCTTGATTCAATAACCTTAACGTGGATAACAATGATATAGACAGGAAAGGTATGTACAGGAAGAAGATACGTATTTCTAAAAGGATTTCGTCTGACGATCTATTGTGCAGTCTTTTCTTTTTCTGATTTAATTATTGATGAAAAATGTGGAGATAACGAACAGTTCCAAGCTCGAAAATTCCATTAAACATTAAAAAGTGGGAGCAGAGCAAACACGGACCTCTAAAACTTCAGAGGTGGAATCAGGTGCCATTGAGTATTGAGCATCTCCTGCCGACCAGTTACACCTGCCATGTGCTCCGTGTCATGATCGGGGAATCTTTTTACAAACAATTCATACAAATCTGTGAACATGGCACAAAACACCGAATCCAAAAATTTCTCATATCGGAATCTACCCAAATAACATTCTTTCTCGGCCGGTCTAACCTGCATGAGCCCCTGTATCGACCAGGTAGATGGAAAGATCTTAATTAAAATTTCCTTTAAAGCAAAGGACTAGCAATTGGCAAGAATTAAGTAAGTCAAATAATAATAATTGGTTGTACGTTGCTCGTATTTAAATTGCTATTACAAGATCATTAATACGACTTTAGAATTTACGAAATACTGACTTTATACATGGTTGTAATGTAAAGTTATGTTTACGTAGTCTGCCTCGGTTTAAAAATTGATCTTTCTCAGAGCATGCTTTTTGAGTATCGAAAAAGTTGGAAAACATCAACACCAAATGTCAGGTGGCAGTGGAATATAATACATAAATAAGGAAAGGTGACGATGGAAAAGATGAAGTCAACTTGTTTGTCATATACTGTACAATTTAGTTGTAAGTTGGCCCTTGTCGTCTATAGTCAGTAAAACACCCAAATATAGACCAGTTTGGCAGACTATGTGGTTGTCTTGTTCGAGTTCACAGGGATGTATCGAGTCTGCAAAACGGAAGAAACTATTGTTAATTGATAAAACGTCGAAATATATATGGAATATTGAAAGCCCCTGCAATTATTTTCTTCGCCATTTTAAAAAAAAGAAATTCTGTTTTATTAAATATTTTAAAAAATCGGCTAGTAAATGATCACATTTATATATTATACAATTCAAAGTACCCGTTAAAAATATGGCATTTGAAGATTTTTGTTTTCAACTGTCGATTTTGTATTTCTTTAGATATGCTAGTGATGTTCAGGGCGTAGGAGGAATTTATTTGACTAATAAAGGATAATGCTGACATTTGATCGTCGCCAATTTCTATTATGAAATAATTACATCGTTTCCTAATGAATTCAAGACGCATCTTAATTAGCCCTGATCCTTATATTATTTTGCAATGTTTGATTTGCTTCTTAAAAATCATTTCTAAGTTGTAACAATCTAGTTATCAATGTAGCGATATTTAATATTTATACATATTTTTATTTAAAGTGTATCTGAACATTTTAATTTTTTATATGTGGTTGGGAAGATAATATATGCACGCATTTTGACCAATGATACAAAAACTGAACTAAGTAGAATTTAAAAAGACCCGACATGTAGACAAAATTTATTGAATGTTAAAGTTAATTATGATATGCCTTCACCGTTACTTTACAAAAATTATGTCCTGTTTTTATACGCTATCATAATTAACTAAGGCTCATTTTACAACATTAATATAATATTTATATTGCTAGTCATAAATTCGTTTATGATTAATGAAAATTACTTTGCAAAGTTCAAAAGAGTCACACTTTGAGCTTAATTACAATACGTTAGTCAACAGTCTTTCTTTTATTAAATGTATAGCTATGGCAAAGTCTTATAATCTTAAAACTTAATTAACAAAATACCTTTAATAATATTTCTATTATATGTAAGTAACAAAAAGAATAACATATTTAATGTATGACTGGAGAATTTCCTGCTTTGTGCCAGAACATTACACTTTAAACATCTTTCTTTATATATACTTTACATAGAAATGACAGCAACTCAGGCAAAAAAAATTATGAAGATAATTCACACACTGAAAAAAGGAAACTTTTTAAAGATTTTAAAATTCTGTAATAATCATTAATTAACAGGAATTAAAGACTAAGGAAAAATTATCAACCAAACTTCATTCCTTTTTAAACGTTTGAAAATATATTTAACTATTAGAAAGTTAAGAAATGTAAAGGGGCACTTGTTAAGGATATCCGATCCTCAGCCAGGAAGGATAACTCCAAAAATTAATATTTAATTTGAAATGCATCAAAATGAAGCTTGAAAATGAAATTTTTTCATGCAACAATTTTCATTTTATTCATCTTTATAAGATTCAAGGTTTTTGGAAGTCTTAGAAAAGGTCTTATAAAAGTTCACATTTGTACCCTATAAAAGGAAAAAAATTAATACAGTTTTAAAGAAATAAGATTTTCTTGAATCCAGACTTAGATATCAATGCTTATTAGCATGATATTAAATAAGAAGTGATTTGTGGTGTTTTGCCATGATAGCAAAAGCCTTTTACACTAAGTATTATAGATTATATGACGGAAAAAGAAGACAAAAAATACCAAATAAGTATAAAAATCATGACAATTTCTCTGAATCCCTGGATACCTATCGTTATTTAACCTAAAATATATTTGTTAATCAATCTGCAATTACAAAATGCACTGCTGATATTGCGATTCGCTTTTTCTACAAAAATATTGGAGATTTGACAATTTTTCCCTATATATTATGATTATTTATTTATTTAGTATTTTAACTACTGTGGATAAATTTACATAACTTCGTGGATTCAGAGATACTTTAACGAGTATTTTTGATTACTTAACTGCTGATTTTATACACCTGAGGATCGGACTACCTTAAATTGTGTAATTCACATTTAATAGGGTGTACGTCTTTTTTACCAAGGAAATCTTCAAATACAGCAAAGTACTGGTATAGAATATTCGCTTTCGCTTATTGAAATTGGAGAAGTACTTGCAAATTAAGTTTTCAGTGACTCTTGGTTGATCTATATTAGTAATGTTCTAAGAAAACCAGAATTAAATAGAACTTATTTTACATGGTACAGACTGTGATTTGCTCTATTATATCAAATGATGATCAGTTTAATACACAAAATTATCCCGGAAAAAAAGAGTATTGTATAGAGAGGGTCATATAAAAAAATTGTTACACGATACAAAATGCAAAGTGGTTTGACTATGTAAAGTCAAAGACTATATTGGACTATATCTAGGCTAAACATGAATATGTTTTGAGAATTACTGAACTGATTGCTTGTAACTTCTTCAGAATGTGTGGAATTGCAAGAAGTTCAATATTGGGATATCATATATATAGTGTGTAATATATAAACTATATACTAAAGTCCCAAGTCAATGCATCTTGACAATCCATGTTCCATATTGCTTACTCCTTATCTGACAAGGAAAAACATGTACAAATTAATATTTAAATTAGAAATAAGATTTACTAGCCTTGTGCTCAACCATACACGAAACAAAATTTTTTGGCTGCTGTATTGAATCCCAATTCCTCAAATATAGACCTTAATCATTAATTTTTTGTCATTACCTGAACAAAAAAGATAAAGACAAAAAATATAATTTAGAATTAATCTATATTTAACCGCATTTTCTCGAGCTGATTAAAATATAAACAATTATAAAAGCTGAAACATGAACATACTTAAAATATTCTTATCTCTTATTTTCATAAATGATATAAAGAATGTCAAAGAATTATAGTTACGTGTGTAAAGTTTGTTCCTTATTTGTTTTTAGGTTACTCAATAATCATGTGTTTACACGTTTTTGTCTTCATCAAAAACATGTTTATCTCCGTGTGGTCTCCCTTAAAAGACAAGCATACAAATCACATCTATGGTAAATTGTTTCTAAAATTACAGTTCTCTTTGTATATATTATTTTTTTTATGGTAAGGTCAACCTCAAATTGTACTTTTGATTTGCATTATACTACGTAAAAAAAATTACAGCATGAAAGACATAAACAGGTCAAAGGACTATTTTCTTTATGAATTTCTTTCTGTTCTGTGTTATTTTATTATTTTTTTTTTTAATTTTTTTCAGCAGTTATTTTCTGTTTGCTTCAACTATATTTTAAAGCCGAATTTAAAACTTACCTGTAAGTTATATATTAGGCTTATTAAAACAGCATTTTCAAAATTGAACTAAATTTTCCTTAAATTCAGTTTGTTTGAAGCTGTGATATTTTCATTCTACGACACATAAACTCTCTTTATGTGCAATATGAAAGCAATTCTGTCACAGAATTTTTACCATATCTAGCCTTTCAGACCCCTGTAAGAAAATAGTGAAAGTAGACAAGTACAATTTGCTTCATAAAAAATATTTGATGATGTTTATAAAAGATTTTATGTTTATTTTTTTTGTACTATAAATCAGTAAAATATATTGATACCAGTATATTTGGTGTTTAAATCAGAATATCAGTAGCTCGGGAATTACAAATTCATATGTAAATATGCTACAAGATCTCAAAAAAGAAAATGTATAATTCATATCAAACAAAAAATCGGTAAATTGATAGAAATAGAACAACAATTCAAATGAGTCAATTTTTTTTTATAGATCTTGAAAAAAATGCAACAAATTAAAGTAAAAGAATCAACGGGATGAGGTCATGATAATGTTGCCCTCTAAATAAGACCATGACCTTTTTTAAAAATGTATGTCTCATTTTTTTTTTTACTGAATAGAATAAATACTAATACAATATTTTTTTATATTTCCTCTTAAAAAGGGTTATTGATTGGGCAATTTTTAGAATGTTGTTTGGTTGTCCTCTCCCGACCGAATGACTAATGGCCCGACTTAAGACTTTTTTAATATTCCAGGAATATTTTTTTATTCCTCTTATCCGTCAACAAATATATTGAAATTTGCCGAAAAAATAAGCTCCCACCACTACCGACCTAATAATTTTACCCTAAGTCAGACTATGGCAAGCAAACATTTTTTTAAAGTTGGCCCAAGAGTGATTTTATGTCTTTTTTCATATCTGGTGTGTTTTATAAAAAAAATAAAGTGACTTTCAAGTCCTTTATTCTACTTCATGTAGAATTTATGCCAAGGAAAAGAAACCATACGAGTTCGTTTGTCCCTTTCGAGAATTGTTCACTTTTATGGAGATACGACCAATTACCGTTGGAGGGTTACAAATTTAGACTTATACTCAGGGTCATTAAGCAGTGAGGGATCACTTTCGTACCAGCTTCTACTGCAACACAGGATCTCGATTTAAGCGCTCTCATCCGTATCAGAAGGACCGGTCTCCACGTCCCACAGTTGGATTCGAACCAACTCCTTACCTCGCAACTCAAGAACAGACGCTTTAACTACTGCGCCGGGCGGACGATAACCTACTTGTACTTGTGGATATTTCAAGCCACTTTCAGAAAAGAATTATATATTAATACTCTTTATGCTGTAAACAAGGACGTCTGAAATATTCCCTGAATAGTTTAAATTGAATAAATTCATTATAAGTGCTTTTATCTGAATTTATCTGCATTTTCATCAAGGACACCTAAATTTGAGACAAATCAGCAATTTACAATTTAATTAATGTCAGCATGTTTCTTGTTCTTTTCTACAATCTGAATCTATCTGCATTTTTTAAGTGAAACATCAAATTTGTTTTAGTGAAAATGAACTAAATTTTGTATTTTCGGAAAAAGAAATCCCCTAAATCTGAAATGATTTATTTGGATGCAGGGGACAGGATGTCATTTTTCTCGTGATTGCTGTGGGATTTTGTCATTTTACTTGTTTATTATTTTGTCTTAATTAATTAAAGTAATCTTTCATTTGTGTCTTTTATGCGTGATTTTTATGATTTGGATCAGTCTTGTCTCTAAATTTCAAATTAAAAATTATAATTATGTAGAATTGGTGTTAACTTAATTATGTTTCGAGGATAAAAAAAATCATCATAAGTACAATTTAAAAAAGATGCTTCAATTTAAATATAAAAAGTACACTTGAACATAGTTTTCTAAAAGAAAGAAACGACTAAGCATCATTTTCTAAAGATGTCTTATAGCCTTAATGGAGGTAACCGGAATTGCTTCTTAAGATATTATTTTTAACTTAAATGGTGAAGACGAAAAACAGAAATTGACTTTATCAAATTTATAAATAATACAAATATGTGAAAAGGGCATTAAACACGATCCCCTTGACAAGCCAGACGTGGGATCTGGTGCCTAGAAGGAGTAAATATCCCCTATTGACCGGTCAGACCCCCGTACGCTTGCTGCACTGATCAAATAAACGGAACTTTTCGTAGTCAGTTCAATATACAAACAAAGGCCTAGAACGATTTATATAAAACAAGTCGACCAAAATACAATCAAATGACAGGTTATATTTGCTAACCTTCATCATAACAACCATACAATTTACGAAATGCTGACTTTAAAGAAGGTTGTTGAATTCCCTGTAACATCAATTTATCGGTGAGTAGCATACATCGGTTCAAAAATTGATCGTACTCAAAGCAAACTCTTGAGCTGCGAATTAATTGTGACACATGAACAATTATTTTGGACTGCTTGATTTCTAAATCATCACAGTGCAATATACCTTTTTTTTACCTAAAAATTAAGACTTTTCATGATCCCGGAATCAGACTTATGGTTCATAAACAGACCAACTTTACTTGAATCCGTGTCTTTTCAGTCCAATATATATTTAGTTTTGACTTAAACTTACGTTTCTTTTTTCATGGTCTCAGAACCTGTTGAAAACGTAACATCAAGTTGCTGATGAATCAAACCCTTCTCTATCCTTAGCTAATTTGTTTGATAATATTTTAAGTAATTTTTTATGCAGCCAATACAGTATATGCGTATTTTGATGAGAAATGTTTACCAACAAACTCGTGAAATGTAATGTTTTACAGCATACACGTCGAAATATTGCTATTTTTCTCTAAAAAGTATTCATTTTAACGATCATGTGATTTTTTTTAATTTAGATAACATTGTCAAAAGGAACATGCTAACAACTTTTAATACCGCTTTGACGATTCCATGTTCCAAGTTATTAAGATATACAATCAGATTTTTTTAAAACTACGTACAGGAAAACTTTTTTCCATCTGAAAATATAAATATAAATTAAAGTCATTTCAGAGCAAAAATACCAACTGGTGTCGATGACTTTTCTTCGAGAAAGAAACTGATTTACCTTGAATAGAAAGGACATTTATCAAACCCGACACTAAAAGGCAAACGTAACATTAATGTCTTGTTGTCTTTTATCTTGACTCTTTATTCAGATAAATATACTATCATTTGAATCTCATTTCTGCATTTATATAAGCTGTGAAATGAGGATAATAAACGTTTTTTAAATGTTTAATTACCATAACTATATTTTTAGTGCACACATATTTTGTTTCATGTTGACGATTACAGAACGACCTGAGAACATGATTAGATATATAATATTTAAATGAATTTGATTATTTTAATCAGAAATGGAAAGAAATCTAATAGTTCTTAATTGTCAATTTCTTAAAGGAGTTCCATGTATTTATGAAATATATGGAGATAACGAACCGAACAGTATTCGAGCTCAAATGTCCATTAAACATTACAAAGTAGGAGAAGAGCAAACACGGGCCTCCTAAACGTTTAAACAATTTCTATTTTAATTTTCGGTATAAGAATTTTGACCAAAAAAGCAAACATTTTAGAATAAAATAAAATCTATAAGATATTAAAAATTAGAGAGATTTGTGGACACTCGGAAAACTAACTACTTATCTCTGACACAGAAATGCCTAACATTTAATGAAAATTTTTCAACTGTTGATGAATTATCAGAATCAGAAAATATGCATAAAAACTTATGTGTAAGTTTTTAAAACAATTTTTATTGCTTATGAGTGTATGGAACTTAAATATTTTTGAAAAAAGTTTAAAAGATTTCTTGTTAAATGTATACATATATAAATGTATATATTATTTTTTGAAAAATTCAATTTAACATAAAGCCTTCTCTTATTTGCATTAGACTGAAAAAAATTAATGGCTTATGTGTAAGTTTTTAAAACAGCTTTTATTGCTTATGAGTGTATGGAACTTAAATATTTTTGAAAAAAGTTTAAAAGATTTCTCGTTAAATGTATACATAAATAAATGTATATATTATTTTTTGAAAAATTCAAATTAACATAAAGCCTTCTCTTATTTGCATTAAACTGAAAAAAATTATTCAGAATTTTAAAGAAATTGACATAAGGAAAATGTCAATTTATG
>NW_026926488.1:15000-28541 GCF_032062105.1 Saccostrea cuccullata | reverse complement strand
GGAAAGATTATATTTCACTTTTTTGAATTAAAACTGATCAATAATTATAGATTTATAAAGGAAATAACAGAGTTTTTATAGTTATTATAAAATACATAATTTTATTTTAACATTTTGATTTTACTGTCAATAAAAGTTTATATTGTAAGTGTTTTATTTACTAACTATGGGATAAGAACTTTGAAACGGGTAATAAAACACTAATTTTTTTATGAAATCCAAGCATTAAATGATTTTTAAGCCTTTTTTGATGGACTTGTTTTAGAATCCAATATATCGCATATCGCTTTAAAAAAATATTGTATCATATCGTATCGAATTTTTTTGCTCAATACAAAACCCTAGTTAGTGCATGGTGCTTCTGCTTCAAGTGAGCATCATGGTCCATATGCCTCTACTTTCAAATTAAAATAGTTTTATATACTGTAAAATCCCATATTTTTATGGTGTCAAATTTTCGTGGTTTGAGGAAAAAGTGCTGGTACATGGGGATTTGATTTCATGGATAAAGAAGCTTTTAGTAGTTGTTCATATAAAAATTTACATTTAGTGGTGGGCTTGAATTCGTGGGTCTCTTCATACCTCGAAAACAATGAAAATTAAACCCCCATGAAAATTAGTGATTTGATTTCACAGTACATTTTTTTGACTATGACTTACGTGTGAAAAGAAAGTATCCCAAGGTTGAAGAAAATAATCCAATAAGGGAATTCCTTAAAGAAACTTTCATGTATGGTATAGTATTTGCATCAAGTCCAAACAACACTATTCTTTTTCTCTGAAAAGAAATAAAAATCAAAAAATTCAAACATGCTGGATGTATGCATGTAAAATGTCCTTAGTATAATTCCACATACTATACAGTGATGGAAAATATGATGCCATGATAATACTTGAAAAAAAGACAAAATGCTTACTTTTAACTACTGTGGATGACATAAGTTTTATGTCACCTTATCTTCACGAGATAGCACTTAGCTCACAAAATGATACACCACTTTCCGTATCATTATAATAGTCATGTTTTGTTGTAAGGGACCCGAAATAAGTCTCAGATTAAAGAAAGTAAATACTTAATATCACGATTACCTATTACCTAACTTAGCAGAACTCTTTCGTGATGGAACAGGGCTCGACATTAACGCTTGTCCGCTTGTCCGGTACCAATGAAAAAAAATTTCGGACAAGTGAATATTGCTGGGCACTTGTCCGATTGGACAAGTGATTTTTCTATGTAAAGAAGTCTTCAAATAATAATAATAAAACAAAAACCCAACTATTGTAAAGTTTATCGAATATAAACGGAAGCAGTACATAAACCTGAATTTCGATCCCGATATCAAACGCTATGTAAGTTCACACTTGATCGGGATCGATGTTCACTAATTGCAGCCATACTATTGCATGGCGTGGATCTCACGACGTTTGCGAGTTTAGAATATATTTGATTGATACATGTATTACAGATTCACTTGCGAACATTTATGCTATTGTCAGGACAGGAAGTCTAGATAAAATTTAGTTTTATATGTGTTTGTATTATTTATCAATAACAAGCACATTTAATTTTTTAATTGTTTTCAAGTTGACATAACAAGACATTCATTGAAAAATTTTCGGACAAGTGAAGTTGAAGTTCGGACAAGTAAATATCTTGGTCACTTGTCCGAATGGACAAGTAGGGAAAAAAGTTAATGTCGAGCCCTGATGGAGGTAGGAAACATCTGTTGAATGGGGGCAAATGTGCTATTAAATAGAATGCAAGATTGATCATTATAGAATTTATAAGAATAGGTAAGTAAAAAATCCAGGTGGAATACCTTGCTAAACAATTGCTGAACCAGCCTAATCAATATTTGAGAGTAGCTAATCCTAAAATGCTACATTTTTAAAGGTATTTTTAACTAAGTGGACTCTTCTCATTAAGAGTCATCGAAAATCATCACATTTTAAAACTGATAAGGTATTCTAAACTTTCCTTAATTGACAATCTACTATTTGGAGTTCAATCCTTCGCAAACTTTCGGCATAAAATTGTTTGAAAATTGAATCATTCGATTGTCACTACTGTAAACAATGCCATGTGCCCCAGAAATCTTGAGAGAAATAGAACTTTCTAGAGACTTCCCCGCAAAAGAGCGGTAGTAAATTAGATAACTGCGAGGTACTCGCGATATTACGTATTAGGAGGTCACAGTAGCACTATGTAATAATCTTTGAAAGTGGTATAAGAGGTCAGGAGTTGCGGATAAAAGATGGGAATTTTTTCCCCCTTGGGGAGACCTCCCATTTTCATAAACGATGTTACATCACTGTGGATTGTTCGTAGTAAATGGTATATTAAATTATTTCATAAAGGGGGATTCTTCTCGCCTTGTACGTCCCGTTTCTTTCTTTGTCAACTGACACTTAAATCTGAAAAGTACATGGTATGGTTTATATTCTAATCCGTCGTTAAAAAAAGTTGATCAGCAAAAAGACAGACCTTTACTGCTTGTTCATTTTCACTCACTACAGATGCAACGTCGGACATCCTTCCAATGCAATGTAATTTGTAAAGAAGCTACATTTGCAAGATCATTTGGCTTTTGTAACAAAACAATCAAATAGGAACTATTGAAACGTCACTAAAAAAAGAAACCAAACACGGCCCGTTTTCCGCTTTCCCTTTTGAATTTAGTAAAAAATATTCCTGCATCGTTTTGAAAAGGGGAGGCCATAGAAAAAAATCAACTTGAAAAAAAATTGACAACACACCTCCCCCTCTAAGGAATCGCCAGAATTGTCGAAAATCCTACTTATTAAAGTGAGGAAGGGAGGGGGGTCCAATTTCTTCCAGTATACTGAATTTTTATTCATCACATACCGTCACGGATCTAGAGGGGGATCGGCATGTCCGGACCCCCACTGGAATTTGCAGTCATTAAATGTACATTCTAAACCAAGCAAAAGTGACCTTGGACCCCCCCCCCCGGCTCCAAAATACGCGGACCCCTCCTCGAAACTCGGATCTATGCGTAAAAATGGTATGAAAAGTCGAAGGTATAAAGCAGTATAAACTGTTTTGATGAGGTATGAACATGAATATGATTACTGATAGAAGTGGTCAGTGAGGTTGCAACAGAAGCAGTACTTAAATTCTCTCAAATAAAAATCAATTTATTGCTATTGAACATTTTCGGAATCTCAGACACCTGACATCGTACTACGGACAGCGGACTGCAAACAATAGACGACTTTCGGGGAGCATATATAAATACGTTTTCAAAAAGCCTGTTTATCGTATAGATAATTCATTATCGTTATACGATTTTACACTACTAGACTTGTCTTCAAGAAAAGAGGCGACCCATTCCATGCAATGTATTTGTTGTTATAACTCGTGCAAATGAAAAAATTTTATTACCGAGTTCAATGAAATATATACGTGACATTCTAATTACTTTTTTGACATGCTCCCTAAATTGAAAAGTCCGCAGTCCGTTGTAAGTTGTCAGGTGTCCGAGATTCAAAAAATTGTTATCAACCGAGTGTCCGATAAAAAACGAGTATCCGATAACGCACACAGCTCAACGCGGTATCGGCTACTAGGTTGTTTTAGGAAACTCGGTTGATAACAATTTTTTATAAATATGGATACAAAATAAAGCCTCGATGCGTTTGTTAGCCTTGTGAAGGCTTTAAAAGTCAAATTTGTTATATTTTGCAAGTTTTTCTCCGATTGGCATTGCTGTAAATAGTTTTTTTCTTCAAAATCCTGATATTTACCTAGCGTTAATGATTGTCCACGAGAAGACATCGTCAGAATCTTGTAAATATGTAATTAAAGGACAAAAATTGCCCAATTTTAACTTTCAGTATGCTATCGGAAATACAGTTGAATAATTCACTTTGTTATCGGAAACTTCGGTTTTGGTTATCGGAAACTTCGGTTTTGGTTATCGGAAACAAAGGTTGAGATAGATTAGGAAAAAAGTAAAGAAACGACAGAAATCCGCATGAAATCTAAATATTTAAAGTGGCTGGCACACGATTCTAATTTTTGGTTATTATTTGCCTCTTTTAAGAATATGTAACTTTTTAAAAAAAATGTGTGTTTTCTGGCATCTCTCACTGAAATCTGCATGATCTTGACCTGTTCGAAAATATGGTATTGGTTTTAAATTTCATTTCAAGGTACCGATGTCGCCCGTGGTTAGAGCGTCTGCTCTAGAGTCGCCTAGTAAGGAGTCGATCCTTACGTCGCGGGTTCGTATCCCAAAGTGGTGCTAGCACAAAAAAGATCCCTCACTGCTCAATGGCCCTGAGTGCCGAGTATAGGACAAGTTTTGTAGCTCTCCACCGGCAAGTGGTGGCGTCGCCATATGACCTGAAAATTCTCAATAGGGCGTTAAACAACATGCAGTCAATCAAGGTGATGAGCGCATGGCGAAAGAACAGTTGCCAGCCATTTTTTTTTTATCGACTTAGGTCAGGCGACACCGGGATTCAAACTCACAACCTTTCCAACACGAATACATTCATAAGTTTAGTGTAAAGCAGTTAAAGAATTTAAACTCAAAGGTGGTTAAATGTATTTCCAAATAGGGCGTTAAACCAAACTATATGACATAGAATTCAAACTTTTGAGGAGAAAAGAGATTGACATAAAAAATTACAAAATCGTAAACACGGATCTCTAAAGACATCGGAGGTTGTTTAACATACCAAGAAGGAATAAGAACCTCCTGATAAATGGTTACATCCAGCAATGTGCTCTTTTTCATTATTGGCCACATGCAATGTGTAGAGCTCATGCTCAGATGGATCGGGGTGGGGGGGATTCGCAAAAAATCCCCCCCCCGCCCCATTGTAATTGAAAACGCCAATCACTGACTGTAGCAAAAGTTAAACATATGAGGAACTGGAGTGAATCAACCAGCACCCGTTCACCTAAACAGGTAATTTTCAAGGTTGGAAAATCAGTTATGTTTTTTTTATATAATAGTGTTAAAGTGTTTTCTCTATTGTGGTTTTTGCACAATAATATCCCAGTCGGCTCTCTTACCTTTATTTATTTATTTTTGAATAACTTTTTTTACATATCCAAATAACATTGTATAAAAAGTATTAAGAATTATATTATCTTTCTTTATTGTTGACAGCTATCTGATTGACACAAGCTAGATCACATGATTAACACAAGCTTGAAAATTTTAAAAGTTTAAAATATCATTTGAGAGAGCCGTAGATCTTTTGAATGAGAGTGATTTGGTTTGTGCTTTCTGCTGCTGAAAGTATAATCAATTATCTGTCATAGATCACAAACTTTGTTTGCTGAAATTAATTCAAATTGTTATTTTCAAGAATTGAAAGCCTTGACCGCAGAATATCATGGAATATCATCTTTTTTTATCTATTGTTGAAACAGAAGGAAAAATTTTAACCTAGGTTTCCGATAACTTGCATCCGTGAAAAACATAATTATCCGGCAACTTCAACCGTGTTGCCGATAACATGTTTTTGCCCAACGAAACATTTTAAATGCCAGTAAACTAAACCATAATTTGAATTTTGATATATGTCTGCTTATCTAAAGGTTTATGTTTGTCCATATAGTTAATAAACCACTTTGTTTAATAAAATAAATTGATTCTGACCTCTACAAAGGCTAAAATATGTTGAAATATTCAATTTTTTTTTATTAAATTTCATTTTAAGAGCTGTAGATCTCTTGAAAGAGAGCGATTTGGATCGTGCTTTTTAACGCTGAAAGTATTATCATTTATCTACCAAAGATAACAAACTTTGTTTGCAGAAGTACACAATTATCATTGAATGAAGAAATTCAAAATCACCTACGTTTTCTATGCATTGTTTTTCCTGCACCGAGTATCCGATAACAACCGAGTTGCCGATAACGCGTTGAGCAGTGTGAACTAGCTATCTAATCATATCACCAAGAAGTCATTCAGTACCTTTGTGTCCATTCCAAGAGTACTCTTGAAATCGTCGTGTTGTGTTCATTTTAGTGCCATGTCTATCCATAGTCAATTTTGCTATAAATGTAGTTTCTGTTTTCAAAAATTTTTCCCGAAAGAAAAAAATGTTTGATTTTTTAAATTTTCTTCAGATTTCTCCAAATAAACCCGCTGAAGACACATACTGGCTGCTTTTGCATGCTCTTCTAAATGAGAAGGTCAAAACTTTTTCTGAGTTTTTTACTAGTACAAACAAAGAGAACAGACGCAGAAAGAAATAAAAGGATTTTATTCCTCCAAAAGACGCTTGGGCACTATTTTCGTTTTTATTTTCTATGAAATAAAATTACTTAGTAGTTAAGAAATTTAAATGATTTAGTAACACAATTATATACATATTTCCAAACACTGTAAACAAGTTCTGGAAAGTGAATTATTAATATTCCTTTGTGGCGATTTAGTAATTTTGTTTAGTGTACTAAAATAGGCCCATCGTCTGTAGTCTTTCAAGCACTTTCTAGTGTATATTTCCTCAGTTGATTCTCTGCATTTCTTTGAAATTCCTGTAAAATAATAAATTTTGTTCGATAAATAATTAAAGCCTGGGATATTAAGATTTAATGGAGCCTATATGAATAATAATTACCTCGTCTATAAGTGTTTGGTTTACACTGACAACGATCCACACGAAGAGAGGTTTGTATTTGACGAGTATTGATTCATACTGCAGACTGGAAACGCCGTCAAATTTCCTGGAGTGTCTAGTTTTTGTAAGGGTTCTATATCTGGTTGCAAATTTTGAAATATTTTTATTTGATAAGTTTGTTTTTTTTTTTAGAGAGAACAAGTTTTTTTACCATTAAGGAGGCTGGGGGGTCAACAATTCAACCACAAATTAACCACCAGATTTAACTTATTTTTTTAGATGTGGTATCTTAGGCTGTCAACATTCATTTGGCAAAGAAAAAATTCATGAATTTTAGTTTTAAATTTTGATCAGTTTTGTATATCTTTATATGGAGCTCTTCTTTTAAAGGAGATCAAAAAAGTCTGAAAATGGCTGCCACCCCCCAGCCTCGTTAAAAAAGGTACAGACTCACAAATGATTTTATTAATTAACATTTATATATGTGAATTATGAAAAATTAGAATAAAAAAATATAAGCATCCAAGAAAAAAAATATTGGATAGCACAAAACATACCGAGATACAAACTTCTTGTCTTTTTTGTGTGCTAAAGTTGTGACGAGTCCGTCTTGATAATCTGTTCTATCAAACCATAAATTACTATCCATAAATCTGGGGGAAAAAATACCGACAAATTTTCGAACACGATTCCATAATATTATATAAATATTGCATGTAGTTGAGTGTATGGCACGCCAAATTCACAAAAATAAGCTAAACCTAGTTTCACAATTGATAAACTAGGTTTATCGACTGTAAACTATAGTTTACAAACCGTAAACTATAGTTAACGATTCGTTAAGTATAGTTTTCTATGGCACGCCAAATTCACAAAAATGAGATAATCATAGTTTCACAATTGATAAACTAGGTTTATCGACTGTAAACTATAGTTTACAAACCGTAAACTGTAGTTAACGATTCGTTAAGTATAGTTTTCATCTGTAAAACTATATTTAACGGTTGTTAACTGTAGTTTACGAATGTTAATTTAAGTTTATCTGTCTGTAATAAAGCGTTAACAATAGATTTTGTTGATAAACATAGATTCACGTTTGTAAACTATAGTTTACAATCGTAAACTATAGTTTAGAGTTGTTAATCATAGTTTCACAAATTGTGAAACTATATTTATCAGATCGTTAACTATAGTTAACGGTTTGTAAACTATAGTTTACAAATCGTGAAACTGTATTTATCAGATAATCTATGTTTTGCAATCGCAAATGATTGTTTTCGGTGTTAAATATAGTTTACGGTTGTGAAACATAGATTATCGCGTTAACTATGGTTTACAGGTGTGAAATATAGATTAACGTTGTTAACTATACTTTACGGTTTGTAAACTATAGTTTACAACCGATAAACCTAGTTTATCGATTGTGAAACTATGATTATCTCATTTTTGTGAATTTGGCGTGCCATAGTTTTCATCTGTAAAAATATATTTAACGGTTGTTAACTAACAGTATAGTTTACGGATGCTAATCTAAGTTTATCTGTCTGTAATAAAACGTTAACAATAGATTTTGTTGATAAACATAGATTCACGTCTGTAAACTATAATTTACGATCGTTAACTATAGTTAAGAGTTCTAAACGATAGTTTACAAATCATGAAACTATATTTATCAGATAATCTATGTTTTGCGATTGCAAATGATTATTTTTGGTGTTAAGTATAGTTTACGGTTGTGAAACATAGATTATCGCGTTAACCATGGTTTACAGATGTAAAATATAGATTAACGTTGTTAACTATAGTTTACAGTCCGTAAACTATAGTTTACAACCGATAAACCTAGTTTATCGACTGTGAAACTATGATTAGCTCATTTTTGTGAATTTGGCGTGCCATATGAGTGTAACATTGAAAATTTTCATCCCAAGAAAACCATTGTCAACCGAGGCGCAGCCGAGTTTGACAATGGTTTTCGAGGGGTGAAAATTTTCAATGTTACTCTCAACTACATGCAATATTTATTATATTATACTGAATGTTTTATACAAATACATATAAAAGTGAACCGTGCGTGCATAAATTCTGCACAGTCGCTATTTTTTGTAATACCATCCGTCGTCAATCAATGTTGACTGTTGCTACGCTGGAGGGCGTGGCTTCATTATTCAGCCGGTAATGGTGTTTTTTAGCAAATGTTTCTCGACCAATCAGATTCAACTAATTTACATGAAAGTATAATACTACAATTTAGTGAGATTTCACACTTGAGTTTACTCCGTGGGTGAAATTTCGGGGATCAGCTCTGTGGCTACGGAGCTACTCGCTTTCACGGGGGATCTGATTGGACCAAATCAAATTTGTTATAGATAGTTTTGAATTTCTTTAATTGCAAATTTTAATGTAACAAAGAGAAACAGAATTCCGTCCACAAATTACTTTTTACCGATTCTGTCTATAAATAGCTTTTTACTGATTTTGTCTATAAATAGCTTTTTACCGATTCTGTCTATAAAATAGTATAAATAGCCTTTTACCTATCAAACAGATTGTCATCTTCGCCTCCCCAGACGAAGAACATGTTGGAGTATCCATTCAGTGTCATCATCTGTTGGTCATTTATTGCTATTACTCCCCCAAGCAGTCCTCTGTATGGTAAGCTGTGTATTTAGGGTGCTTGATTTTATAAGCAATGCTTGATTAAAAAACGCATTGATATATTGCAAAGGTTCTATTACTCTTTTAAAACAATGATACTTATATCAATGTTAATAGATTTTTAAAAAAAAATCATTATTTTCAAAAAAGTTTATTTTTTTTAAAATTACGATACTCGGTTCATTATGACTGATCGGTTACCTATAATTGTACCGTCGCACCCCAGAAACTAAATGATGAACAAAATCTTGACCACACTTGAACAGGTTCCGGTCATCTTCAATAATGGTATCAGCGTCATTGAAGATATAACAGTTGTAACCAAATCTTTTCTTCGCCTCTACGTATCCGATATTACGCATCATTCCTCGATTAAACGCTTCATTCTCTTTCTGTGAGATACCAACTTTTTCAGAATTATAATTTCAAAATTACTTTCACGTGTAAAAGTAAGAGCGAAAAGAGACAAAATATGTTGACCAAGTTATATAGTTTAAATATCCACCTTAAAGCATTCAAATCCCCCAAGCATATTCTCTTCGAAAGTGTAACGAAGAGGAAACCCTTGGGTTCCGACGATGCTCTTAGAAGTACCTGTTCTATAACGTAGATTGTAAAATCTAGAAGCTGCCTTTGAAGCTTTGGAATGAGATTCAGAAGGAGGCGTTTCAGATGAGCTTCACGGTTCCTATAGGGAATGATGATGGCGATTCTTGATGAAGGTTTACAATGAGATGGCCGATATCTCCCCCCTCGATGATCCGGAAACATTCGTTCTAGTTCTGAGAAAGTTAAGATTCGGGTGTCTATCTCTTCACGGCCTTCTGCAAAAACATGAATGTGTTATGAAAGACGATAAGCATAGCGAAGAAACTGACTCTAAGACAAAAGTCTTTCTTCAACTACTACAAAAAGTGATCAATTTGCAGCAATGTGAAGATTGATCTCTTCTTGCCAACATCAAGAAAACAGATTATTAACGTTGTGGTAGAATGAATTGTGATCTGTAAAGCAAGAACTAGAAAAATAGAAAATAAATTTGGAAAACTTTGTATTATTTTTATTTGATTGAAATTTTTTTATATGTATCGCTTCCCCCACTTACTCAATTGTGCCCTCGTTACATTACACATGACACTACGATCCCTGTAGGTTCCATTTTTGCCGAATTGTGAATCAAAATCTGAAGCAGTGGTTTCCTGGTCTTCAGAATACAAACGGAACAGTCCGTGATGACCAATATAGTCTCTGTAATTTAATTCTTGGACTGATTCATCTTTCACTATGGACGAATTGTTTAATATTCCATTACTGACCAGAAGAATCATAAATATACACAATAAAACAAGATTTATCTTTTGTAAAACAAATTTTCTTCTAGCTGTCCGCTGCAACATACTAAGTAACTGATTATATAGGCAATGTTAAACTCCATACAAAGACTGTCATTAATTTGTTATTTGTACGCATGTTTTGTTTAAGTTGGACCTTTAAATTAGTGTTAAACTTTGATCAGCAATCGCTACCATTAAATTACCAGTATTTGAATGATAAAAATCTGTTAACATTTTGTTTATTTCTTTTTAATTCATCAGGCGTTTAAAATTGCACTAGTTTTAAACAGTCAGTTTTAAAAGCTAAGTGAGTCAATGGGATAACCGTTGCAATGCTGTAAGTAAGCATTAAGGCAACAGCAAGATATTTGGAAAAACTCTTAACAACTATTTGGAAGCAAGAGACTATACCGTCTGTTTGGAATAAAGGCGTGATTGTGAAGATTCCAAAGAAAGGCGATATATTGGTATGTGTAGAGGCATAACACCTTTATCTGTGCAAAACAAAGTATTCCCCGAATAGTGATTACAAAGGATCCAAGATAGAGTGGTAAAGCAGCTGCATGAATAACAACCTGGCTTTAAAAGAAGGAGGAGTACAACAGAACAACTATTTACACTCCGGAAAATCATAGACTTATGTACTGAATAGAACTCGACATTGTTTGTAAATTACGTTGATTCTGAGAAGGCATTCAGTTCCATTGATAGAGAGAGCTTTCGGTCTTTCCTGAAGTTCTCCATGGTATCCCAGATAAACTTATCAGAATGTCGAAACTCGTATATGAATCATTCCTGTTAAAAGTTCGGGAAGAAGCTGACTGGTTCTGGGTAACAACAGGAGTGAAGCAGGGCTGCACAACATCTGGGTTCCTATTTTTGATGATTATAGACTTCATAGTGAAAACAATCAATGAGAATTAACTCATACTATTTTCTTCTCGAAAAGTACTCAAATATATGCCTGTTTTCCTTAAAATTCAAGAACATTGCAATTCCATAAAGCCTGTTTTCCAAGACCTGGACTCTTACGAGAAAATTTTTAATAGGAATTGAAAGGACTACGCCTCTTCTTTATTTTAGTGCTTAAAATGGAACATAAAGTATATTAGTCAATAAATTGGTATTACTATATCAACAGGATTTTATGTATAAGTGAATCAAGCTGTTTGAAAAGTAATTCAAAATCTTATATGTACATGAACTTTTCTATATCACACCTAACATATTAGTGAATATTGTGCTCCTCACGTAACTGAATCATCGTATTGACCTTATCAGCAGACATAATCGTATCGTATAAGTATCGATTTCTGAAAGTTTTGAAAATCGATACTTTGAGGTAATTATAGCACTGATTTATGTTTGATTGGCAATAAGATAAATCAATTTAAAAAAAAAAAACAGTAAATAAGGTCACAACAGTTAATTAATTGTTTATTCAAATCAAATAAGTAACATTGTCAGTTTGTCCTCCACTTCGTTGAAATGCGAAATGCAGCTGGTCCAGCTTAAATCATCCAGAAATACTCAAAGTTGAAATTGCATCAGAAGAAATAGATAGGAAATATAAAGTCCAGCTAACTGCAAAGAATCAGTAAATATATTTGAGTAATGCTTTTCATCATTATTTTCCAAAGAATCGATGTACATGTACATTATTTAAAAATGCCATTCTATTATAAAATAACACGTTATTTACTTCTTCCGTCTCAATATAATCCAGATTCCTTTTTAAATTATCTAAAATTTTACCGATATCAACTAAATTAGTTATCCAAATTATATGTTGATATACACGTATATTTTTCAAACAATTAACAGAATTCTGTTGAAATATTATTCATAATTTATAGATTAAATCTTGATTAAAATATCTGAAAAATATGTCTTATTCATATACAATATATTTTATTCCTACCATTAAAAGAAGTTCTTTTGTGACGGTAACCATAGACATCATGGTAAAGCCTACAGCTGGGCCGTTTAATTTATAGACAAAAAAGTTCACCTGTATTAAACACGGGAAGGTTCAAATGAATTACTGTAAACCAACTTTTATTCGCGTGCGAGAAATATTCGCGAGGTTCGCGAGATCTCGTCATCGCGAATATTTCTCGCCGTGAACGGGTCCTTAAAGTGCCTTTTTCTATTGAAAACAGTTCCAAAATCGACTTGATCGCGAAAATTAATTGTCGCGAACTAGTTTACTCCCGATAAATCGCGAAATAAAGTCGTCGCGAATAAAAGTTCGTTTACAGTATTGGGACTAACAAGCTCACCTGCATCCAACACACCAATGTTCAAATGAAATTTTTGGACATGTTTTTAAAATTTCTGAGAAGAAATTTATGATAGACAGAGTTTTACAGAGACAATAAGAAACAACTACTTAAAATGTATTGTTCTTTTTCTGGAAACGAATACCCTTCATTTCTATACATGTTTATATATATAATTTAAAATACTCAAAAAATCAACCTAAGACAAGAGGCCCATGGGCCACAGCGCTCACCTGAGAACATCGGCTAGGAAAAAGCACATATCAGATCAGAACTTAGTTTACTGATGTAAGGTGGGGGGGAGGCTTGAATTTTAACCCCCCATGGGGTCATGATTTGAACAAACTAGAATCTACACTACCTGAGAATGATTCCATATAAATATAACTAATCATGGCTCTGAAGTACTTGAAAAGAAGATTTTAAAAGGTTTTCCTATATATTCCTATGTAAAACTTTTTTGGCCCCACCCTACCCCCAGGGGTCATGATTTGAACAAACTTGAATCTACACTACCTGAGGTTGATTCCACATGAGTTTCATCTTTCCTGGTCCAGAGGTTCTTGAGAAGAAGATTTTAAAAGATTTTTCCTATATATTCCTATGTAAAACTTTGATCGGCCATTTTGGCCCCACCCTAGCCCAAGGGGTCATGATTTGA
>NW_026926488.1:0-12500 GCF_032062105.1 Saccostrea cuccullata | reverse complement strand
TCATAACTTTAAATAGTTTATGACTTGGGTTTTCATATTTCAAACATATATTCATGGACACAAGTCCTTTGTTTGGGTAACAACATTTTTGATCTCTTCACCTTTGGAGTTAGACTTGCATTTGAGAAACTTTTCACCCTCGCCATAAGCTGCCATACTTCGGCATCAGTGTTTAACGAATATATTTTAGCTCACCTGAGCCACAGTCTCAAATGAGCTACTAGTATTCTGATCAAAATATTTCCGTGCCTGTCGTCGCTGTCGTAAACTTTACACAATTTAATTATCTTCTCTAGAACTACTGGGCCAATTTCTACAAAACTTGGCAAAAAATATTCTTGGGTAAGGGGATTCCCAGATAGCATGACTATGTTGGGCCAACATTTGTTAAAGGTTGTATGGTTGGCGTTGGGGGAACAACGTTGGGCCATCGTTGGACCAATGTTACCAAGTCAACCTTCTCGGCCATGACGGAATTCCTATGTTGGCCCAATGTTGGTACAACGTAAGCAACTTCCCTTCACTTTAGTTTCCAAGGAGGGAAGGATCCTGGTGTTGGCCCAACGTTGGACCAATGTTTATAATACACCCTTAAAGAAAGTGTATTTACAAGTTGATAGTAGTATGTTGGCCCAACGTTGGCCCATTGTTAGTAATACACCATTAAAGAAAGTGTCTTATCAAGTTTTTAGTAGTATGTTGGCGCAACGTTGGCACAATGTTTGTAATACATCCTTAAAGAAAGTGCCTTATCCAGTTGGAAGTAGAATGTTTCCCCAACGTTGGCCCGATGTTTCTAATACACCCTTAAACGAAAATGTCTTATTAAGTTGGTAGTATTATGCTGGCCCAACGTTGGCCCATTGTTTTTAATACACTCTTAAAGAAAGTGCCTTATCAAGTTGGTAGTAGTACGTTGGCCCAACGTTGGCACAATGTTTGTAATACACACAAGTGTTATTTTGTTTAGGTGTTTCAAAGATGGGATATTTATACTGGGCCAACGTTGGCCCAGTTATTATACTGCCAACTAATTGATGGTGTCAATTTTATAATTAGTTGCTGAGCTTTACGTTGGGACAACGTTGGCACATTCTGAAATAATCAAGAGGACTTTCTATGTCCATGCTTATCATTGGATGACTGCTTTTGATATTTTCAACATTTTAATTTTGCACTTAAGTGATCACAGCACCAAAGAGTGTTTTATTCTAATTTTTGAATATTTATTTGTAATAACCCAGATAGCAGAACATCGTTGGCCAAATCTTACATTATGGTTCTATTATCTATGTTGGGTTGCCTTGATTGGGCCAACAATGGCTCAACATGGAATATTGATAGCTGGTTATGTATAACGGTGCGCTAATGTTGGGCTAACTGTTGGCATTAGGCCTATATCATAAAACTATTCTCATGAGAGAAAATATTTGTTTGGGGATTGGCATCGGCCCTACGTTGGCCCAATACCGGTATACCATGAATTTGACTAAGCATCATGGGTAGACAACAACCGGGCTACTTGTAATATCCGCGCCATTTTTAATCTGACACGAGCGAGCGTAATGAGACTGATACCTTGCATATCTGCATCCACTTTGTAAGTATTAATAATATGTTTGCCTCGGCATAGCTGAATTAACGTTTAGTTTTTAAACGATATCATGTACATATCTGTGTAAATCAGACATGGGGAAGTGCAGAGGCCAGGTGCTGTTGGGTCAACACTGCACCCCAGATAGCATGCTAACATTGGGTCAACGTTGGGCTAATGTAATTGGTTACATCGGGCCAATGTTGGCGAATGACATTGACCCAATAGTTTGCTCATCGGCCCAATGTTGACCCGATATGTTGGACCAACGTTGGCCCAATGTAGAGTGTTATTTATAGAGATATTGGGCCAACATTGGCCCAATGAATGCGACATTGTTGGCGAAACGTCAACAAGAACATTAGGTCGATGTTGGCAAATGACGTTGGCCCAGTGTCATTTTGCTCCTTGGCCCAATGTTGGCCCGATATATTGGACCAACATTGGGCCAATGTGTATAAACATTTAATTGTTACAAATATGTATATTAACAGATCTGATCGTCTCTACAATCAGAAATAAATCTACGACCAATCCTACTTGAAAATACAAGCTAGGTAAAATAGATTTAAAGTACTTATAATTTATCAAATCATAATGAATTATCAGTGATTAAATTTATTGTTTCTTTACAAGAAAAATAAATGGAAGTATAAAATAACAAATGTCTTTTGATACAGTTAAAACAATAAATAATTTGCCCCTTATTTAGATTGAAATTTGTGTCTAGTAGAATACATTTCCGAAGTCTACCACTTAATTTACTTATATACACTTAAACGTCGAGTACATGATGAATCATTTTGAAAATGTTGAACATGTTGAAGTTAAAAGAAAATTTATTCAGTACTAAACATTACGGAAACCCATTTAGGACCTATCAAAAATATTTTTGAATTCGTTATAACGAATTTTTAGAATTCGTTATAACGGATTTAATTTGTTATAACAGATTTTTAGAATCCGTTATAACGATTTTAATTTGTTATAACAGATTTATTGAATTCGTTATAACGAATTTAATTTGTTATAACAAATTCATTGAATTCGTTTTAACGAATTTAATTTGTTATTACAGATTCTTAAATTCGTTATAACGAATTTAATTTGTTATTACAGATTTATGGAATTCGTTTTAACGAATTTAATCTGTTATTACAGATTTGTTGAATTCGTTTTAACCAATTCAAGAATTTGGTTATAACGAATTCAACAAATCTGTTATAACATATTAAATTCGTTATAACGAATTCAACAAATCTGTAATAACAGATTAAATTCGTTAGAACAAATTCAACAAATCTGTAATAACAGATTAAATTAGTTATAACGAATTCAAAAAATCTGTAATAACAGATTAAATTAGTTATAACGAATTCAAAAAATCTGTAATAACAGATTAAATTCGTTATAACGAATTCAAGAAATCTGTATTAACAAATTAAATTTGTTATAACGAATTCAATGAATCTGTTATAACAAATTAAATTCGTTATAACGATTTCAATAAATCTGTTATAACAAATTAAATTCGTTATAACGAATTCTAAAAATCGTTATAACGAATTCAAAAATATTTTTGATAGGTCCTAAATGGGCTTCCGTAAAACATAAATTGGGTTCTTTCATTTAAAATTTGTTCAGTGTAACGACAAATTTTCAATACATTTTTTTATATGGGGCAACATTGGATCAAACGTTGTGATGATGATGATCAAGCGTAGAAATGTTATGCATAAATGCCTTCATCGCGCAAGCTAATCACTTAATCACACCAAGAAACAAAAAAAGACAATTATTCCTAATTGACAGCTTAAACATAATAGTGATATACTTGTAAATTTTATCGTATGTTTATCCTTTAGTGAGAAAAGTAACAAATGTATTAAGTACCAAATACTACAATTTTAATGCTACTGGAGAAAAAGACATTGAGAACGCAGTCAAAGAATAACTAAGGTATGTCAAGGTCAGGGATGGGGGAGGAAGAAACGGACAGAGAAGAAAAGAAAAGAAGGGAGAGGAGGAGACTTGGGAGAGAGGAGACTTAGTAGAGGGACCATATGGAAAGTGACAGTGCCTAACTTTTTTCTGTAATATAGTGTGACATACCTGTAGTTCTACCCTTTTCCGTGTCTGTTTGTCGGTTACAAACACGATGCAGATGCCAGAAACATTTTTTGTGTAAGTAATCAAAATGACGGGATTCATTTTAGTATTATTTTAAGAACAAGAGGGCTTTGTTTATTTGTTAGACGTGCTTAATGATACCTGTAATTTACTGAACTTGTGCATAAATTTACATCAGAGAGGGAGTATATAGTCATGTAACCCTACATGTATCGCTTGAAGTGAGCATCAACTAGTTCTTTATTAATGTTTTCTTCATGCACTGAGCAATAAAATTATAGTATGTCATAATTTAATTTTATATTTTGATTTCCTTTTCCTCAGTTATTTTAATAAATGTAGAGCTACTTACAATGCAATACTTGTTGATGGCAATTCTATGAGATATTGAGAATATGTATCAAACTATTAATCTAGCATATATAGCATATATAGATAGTATTAAAGGGCTTTTACCATTAAACTGTACTACAAAACTATTATAACCTTATTGTATATATTTGTTTGTCAATTTTGAGGACAAGTGGCCAACCAGTGAAGAGCAAATGTGTTGTCATGATGGAGAGCCAATAAGATACAAACCAACGTTGGCCCAAACATGATGTTTTCCTAAAATTGAAAGAATAAGAGGCCCAACAATGGCTCAATGATATCCGTTCGTTGGTCCAACAATAAGCCAACA
Organism: Saccostrea cuccullata; assembly: GCF_032062105.1. Taxonomy (NCBI): domain Eukaryota; kingdom Metazoa; phylum Mollusca; class Bivalvia; order Ostreida; family Ostreidae; genus Saccostrea; species Saccostrea cuccullata. The sequence continues at coordinate 8,094 of NW_026926488.1, read as the reverse complement.
AGTTGGACTGATTAAGGGCCGATGAGCAAATTACCGTTGGCCCAACATTAATTGCTTACAATGGCCCAACTGTACAAAAATGACGTTTGCCCAACATTGAAAAAAATACATTGGCCCAACAGTGGCCCAATATTAACTGTTACATTGGCCCAACAATAAGCCAACACGTTGGTTTGATTAAGGGCCGATGAGCAAATTACCGATGTCCCAACATTAATTGCTTATAATGGCCCAATTGTACAAAAATGACGTTTGCCCAATATTGAAATAATACATTGGCCCAATATTAACTGTTACATTGGCCCAACAATAGGCCAACAAGTTGGTTTGATAAAGGGCCGATGAGCAAATTACCGATGACCCAATGTTGAATGCAAACGGTGGCCCAACATAAGGAGCATTGTTGGCCCAACAAAGGTCCAATAACATTCTGCTATCTGGGTTCAAGTTTGTTCAAATGAAGGGACATGCCCTCCTCCGAGCGAAAATAATTACGAAATACTAGTTGCGAAATATAACATTATTTTAAAAATCTTTTTCTCAAGAACCAGTGAGCCAGGGAAAATGATACTCAAGTGAAATCATTGTTAACGTAGGTAGTATGGATTCAAATTTGTTCGCATCATGACCCCCAGGGATAAGGTGGGGCCACAATGGACGATCAAAGTTTAACATAAGTGTATATAGGAAAAATCTTCAAAAATCTTCTTGGTCATATTAACTACTCATATTGCTCTAGAGTCGCGAAGTTAGGAGTCGATCCTTACGTCATGGGTTCGAATCCCACTGTGGGACGTGGAGACCCCCGTCCTTCGGATGAGATTGTATAAACCGAGGTCCCTGTCGCAGTAGATACTGGCACGAAAAATATCCCTCACTACTCAATGGCCCTAAGTGCAGAGTATAGGACACAATTTGTAGCTCTCCGTCGGCAAGTAGTGGCGTGTATATATGAGTGAAAAATCTCGAGAGGGACGTTAAACAACATACAATCAATCTATCAATCTAGACTTCGTACATGACCTTGCTAAACTTACCTAAAAATTTCAGGACATTCAACAAAAGGCACAAAAACTTAATGAAATTTCTAGTCAATGAGGCATCAGAATAAACATTGAGAAAACAAGAGTGACGAGACTCAACTATGACATAAGAGAGTCAGTCGAGATTGATGGACAGAAACTGTAGGATGTTGGCTTAATAACAACAGGATTCTGACGACCTTACCAACAGACTTGGAAAAACTAAATTTCAATTTAGAAAGCTGACTTAACACACCCCCTCCCCGTTAACGGCGCCTGTGTTATGAAAACTTTGAATGAGAGACAACAGGGTGTTTAAATTTGGAAGGTGTATTACATACAACAAGACCTTTCCAAATATGAAATGACTGCTAACCCATTGATCTAGAAGTTTGACCTACTTTTTAACAATTTGAAAAGTACATATGTAATTCAAAATCTTACCTGTACATTTACTTTACTATATTGTCCTCTACAAAAATTTGAATTTATCAATTAAAATTTGTCTTTAATGATTACACCAACCCGATCGACACTCGGGCCGTGCTAGAATAAGACCCCACTAGAAAACGTGAACGGCTTATTTCTCGCTTGAAGAACCTCTGTTTGAGTTCCCTGACGATCCTGCCCGAAGATTCTGTCAGCTTCCCTGACGTTTCTACCCAAGGATTCTGTCAGCCACGATTTGCGTTCCTTTCTAGCTTTGAGTCTTATTAAACAGATTCAAGACAAACTCCGACCAGCGTTTTAACTTTTAATATGGAACCGACAAATTTTGATACAGGTCGGTGTACTCGGGACGGCTGTCCGATTCCGACTGACTATTCAAATCAAAATCAACAGTATATATAACAATTAGAATGTGACATGTGTAAAAATGACATTTGGAGATAAATAAATAAAAAGTCTTGACACTTGAGTAAAACCTTAAAATAATTGAGAGCCGGATTATCGCCCTTTTGATGTTATTTTGCCTAAAGATAATTTAAGCAATATCAAACGATGACAGGTGTTAAAACCCAATTAGCTTGGATTACCTGAAATCTCCGGTGATATAATTCAATAAAGATCAAGAGACGTAAATTAAACAGAGAAAATAATTTGAAAAGCTCTAAAATTTAGAAAGAATTGTTTTAAAAACATGAAACATAAGCTTAATTTCAGAAACTAGATAAATATTTTAGAACAATAAAATTTCATCATGATAATATATCACCCAAAATATTTTCAAAAGAATTCTTTATTAAATTATTTATATTAATAAAAAAAATTATCGATGAATTTTTCTTTCTACGTTGATTTCACCATCCTCAAAGTACAATAGTCACACTTCGGGCTCGGTGAATATTGTAATCCTCACGTGACTAAATTGTCGTATTTACCTTAAAACAGCATACATGTGAATTGAACATATTTTATTGAACAAAGTCAAAAAGATCGGACACAAGTTCAGTAACCTAGATAGTCCTCTCCTAATACAACATTTTGTAAAATTGCAAAAATTAAAAAAACAACAACATATATACATATGATCTACAACATACATTGTATACATTGTAGCAATAGAAAGGGGAAAAATTCTTAAATGTACAAATATAATTTGACATAGTATGAAAGAAAAGGAAATTTATTTTGAAAAACGACCAATTTCATTTAAGAAAGTTTGAATAGTCCTGAAAAGTTCAGCATTTTGTTCAATAGTAAGAGTATCATCGCCCCATAGCATTAAATGCACATCTATAACATGTAAATAATTAAATGACAATAGCTTATTCATTAAGGAATTTCTTGCTTTTACATAATATTTACAAACAAAGAACATATGATATGCATCTTCTGGTAGTCCACAAGAACTATTAGGACTGGTTATTATATTACAGCGATATAAGTCTGATTTCAAAATACAATTATGTCTTAATCTTGTATGAATTATGTTCAAAAACTTTTTTCCATAAGAAAAATATTTCGAAGGTTTTACATTACTATTTTGCAGATTTTTAAAAAATTTTGATAGAAGTTGCCTCCCTTGTTTTAAGACTAAGGGAATTCCACTTTCTAACAGTATCGGGAATAAATGATTTATTATATAGCTCTAATTTGTATTTTCGCAAAGAATAATTTAAATAATTCCGGGCAGTGTATCCTGAAATATTGCCTCTTGTATCAGGTACTAAGTTTTGTAAATACATGTAGTTAGGTACTAAATTATTGTGCATTTTATACATTGTTATTAGTTTTGCCCTATTTCTTCTATATTTTAATGGTTCCCAACCTGTTTCCAAATATAATGAATTTCTTGAAGCAATAATTTTAAGCCCAGTAACTATTCTTGCAGCAAATAATTGTACTTCTTCAAGATTCTCAATGTCTGTTTTTGTGCATCCAGACCAAACTTCAACAGCATATTCAAGTTGTGGTCTAATAAAAGATATACTAGTATACATCTGGGACAGAATATCTCTTGACACAATAAATTTTAGTTTTTTAAGGAGCCCCAGTTTTTTGTATGCTTTCTTTATAATGATATTAATATGATCAGACCATCCTAAGTTGGACGACAAAAGTATCCCAAGATGTTTGTGTTCTGTAACATATTCCAATTGGCAATTGTCAAAAAATAATTTAGGAAAATGCTGTACATTTTTTAAATTAAAAAATACTGCTTTGGTTTTCTGTGGGTTAAATTTCAATTACCATTTCTTTGACCATTCATCTAGTATTTTAAGATCATGGTTTATACTTTTTGTTCAATATGATTAATATTATCTGAACATTGTTGTAAAGAATTATCATCAGAAAATAATCTACAAACAGATATCATACTTTCGGCCACATCATTTACATACAATAAAAATAACAATGGACCAAGTACTGAGCCCTGGGGAACTCCAGCTTTTACATGTCCTACAGAGGAAAAAATGATTTCTATACATGACTTGTTGCATACATGTATCTTATAAGTATCAATTTCTGAAAGTTAAGAAAAACTATACTCTTAAGATACATTTATATAGTATTGATTTATGTTTGATAGGCACTAAGATAATAAATCGGTTTGAAAAAAAGGTAGTCACATCAGTAAATTAATTGTTTAATCAATTCAAATAAGTATCTTCACTTCGATGAAATGCAAATGTGGCTTGTCCAGCTAAAATCATCCAGATATACTCAAAGTTGAAATTGCATCAGAAGAAATAGATAGGAAATATAAAGTCCAGCTAACTGCAAAGAATAAAGAAATATATTTAATTAATTATAAATATGATTTTCGTGAAGAGGAGTAGCTACTTACAATTTTTTTTTACAAGAACCGATGTACATTATTTGAATATACCATTATATACAAGCACACGTAATTACTTGTTCCATCTCAAATTTAGATTCTTTTTCAAATTATCTGATTTTTTACCGATATTTGTTGCACAAAACATTTAACGTTAAAAACTAGTGCATATCAATGAAATTAAATTATTTGTCCCATATATATGAAATATGTTGATACTCACGTATGTTTTTCAAACAATCATAATTTATTTATAGATAAATTTTGATAAAGAAATCTACAAAAATATATCTTATTCATATACAACATATTTTATTCCTACCGTTAAAAGAAGTTCTTTTGTGATGGTAACCGTAGACATCATGGTAAATCCTACAGCTGGGCCATTCAATTTAGAGACAAACAAGCTCACCTGTTTTAAACACAAGGTTCAAATAAATTGGAGATGCAAACTCACTTTGATCAAACACATCAAGGTTCAAATAAATAACTGGGACAAATCACCTGTTTCAAACGCCAAGGTTCAAATAAATAACTGGGAAAAAAAACCCTCCTATATTAAACAGATCAAGGTTCAATTGAAAAACTGGGACAAACAAGCTCACTTGTATCAAACACATTAGCATGATTAGGGTTCAAATAAATAACAGGGTTAAACAAGCTACCGGGTATCCTGTATCAAACAGATCAAGGTTTAATTGAAAAACTAGAACAAACAAGCTCACCTGTATAAAACACGTTAGGGTTCAAATGAATAACTAGAACAAATTAGGACACTTGTATTAAACACATCAATGTTCAAATGAATAACTGGGACAATCAAGTTACCGGGTATCCTGTATCAAACAGATCAGGGTTCAAATGAATAACAGGGACAAACAAGCTCACCTATATCAAACACATCATGGTTCAAATGAATTATTGGGACATATTTTTAAAATTTCTGAGAAGAAATTTATGAGAGAAAGAGTTTTACAGAAACATATTACAAAGCAACTTATTAAGATATTGTTCTTGTTCAGAAAACGAATTATCAGACATTTCTATACATGTATATATAATTAATATTCTAAAATTTAACTTAAGAAAAAAAAATTGTTGGTACAATATTTCAGGTTTTGATGCATACATACATAGGAACAGTCCACGTGATTGGCTTTGTTCATATCTATCTGATATATAGAGTTCAAAGGACTGTGTGCCTAGAATAAATAATTTCAATAAATAATTTTTTTTAAGTAGCAACTTTTATCCATTTATTTTGTCATTGTTTAAAAGTTGTAAAAGAATATTTTTCTTACCGCTTCATTGACTTGAGCTGCCAAAACTGAAGATGAAATGATAATAATTTTGTTCATAATTAGCCAATATAAATACATGACCATTTCAAAAGTTCCTGAAATTTTTCTGTTAATCAAATTGTACGCGATAAAGCAGCATATCAGTATCCCTGCCAAATAAACACCTGCAAAAAATAACCTGATATCGCGGTCCAGTATTTCTACAGCTTTAGTGATTTGCAAATGTTTCAATCGTATTTCGTTGATTTTAAAAATAGCTTTTTGGCCATCCTCTTTTAAGAGCTTCTGCAGACGAGAGGTTATGGTATCAAACTGATATTTTATTAACAACAAGAGCAAAGCAACTAGTCCAAGTGGTAGCAGCCATGCTGCAAAGCAATACAGACCAACAATTAGGATAGGCAGAGTCACTAGTCGAGAGGCCGGAAAAGGATCTGTCTGCAGGATTTCAAATGTTTTATTCTCTTCAATAAAAATAATCAGAAAACATCCAGTGACGTTGAAAATGATCATACCACTGCCAATAGCCACCATAAACCACACAATTTTTCTGAATTTGACATAAGATGTCTTCAGGTTCAGTCGACGTGAAATTTCATCCGTAGAAATTGAGTTGTAGAAATGGATGAAAGCATGCAAGTTCCCATATCTGGAGCAAGTTTTGAAAATGAAGACAGAATTGAAGAAGCATTGACAAAACCAGACAATGTTGATTACTCTTGGGGTTGTAAGGTTTGGAATGAAGTCATATCCAACCCAAAATGATGGAATGTAGCGAAGAACGTTCAAACTCATAATGATCAGAATCACCAAACAGTACACAAACTGGACGCTAAGCTTTGATTCGCGTGTTGGTGATTCCATTGGGTGAACTGCTTTTATCTTTTTCATATGTGACAAACTTTGGCCATTTTCTGGATAATGTAACGCAAAACACTGCAACAAAACTAGGAAAGGTCGGAGGTGTGTTTGAATTGGAGTAAAATCCTCTCTGTCCTCCTTTTCTTTAACGTCTTTTTCATCCGAGTCCACTGAAAGCGTTACCAACGACATTATCGCATGGTCTCCGTAAACAACGTCCTAATGAACGTTATTTCTAAACTTGTAGCATTTATCCATAACCTACGGACATGAACAACAAATTAATGAATCCATTAATTAAGAATGAATGAATTTTTTTTTTGGCTTTTAGCCGTGGGAAACGTCAACTGTTTGGAAATGCATTTTTTTAATTTTGTGTCAATAAATTTATAGATGGAATAACAATAATACAACGGTTAATCTATATCTGTTAATAACACAAGTCGATATTGATCAACTAGCAATGGTTTATAACGGAAATGTATTTTAATTAAAGAGCCTTTAAGGACACTTGAGTTTAAGAGCATATTGAATTTTCTTGATCAATTGTAGCAAATGCAAGCTTTTGCCAATTCAAATGGATAGAAAATAGTATGTCTTGTGAGGCCTCTATTCCAGTAATCATTATTTTGTTTCTCAGAAACATATTTTAATTTAGGCAAAGAGGGGTTACAATCAAGAGTTCTTTTTGCTTTATATGAAAGACAGTCAAATGAAATATATGTACCGGTATTGTCGAAAGAGATGTTTCTGTAATTGTTTTTAAATAGTCAAAATCAGCATGCATCCATTAAACGGATAGTCTTTTTTTCAAAAGGTTTTAGTTTATAAACGTTGTTGCCCTGCCTAATGCTAAAACACAATTAAAAATTATTTTGGACGTATTAATGGACTGGTATCCAAGGAAATCCATTTTTTTAGCAACAGATAATGTGAAGTCCTGTTAAAGATGAGAGCCTCTTGTACTGAAGTATTCTTTTCTTGTATATTTCTTATAACAAAGTCTTCCCGTGTGTAACATTAATTTTCACAATTTAACCTAGGTGTTTGATCCACCTTTAAAAAACTTTAATCTTGGTCATAACTTTTGAAAGTTTAGTACTTGGGTTTTCATATTTCAAATGGTTGAGTATATAATTATTCGTGGACACAAGTTCTTTGTTTGGGCTTACGTCGTGGGTTCGAATCCCACTGTGGGGCGTGGAAACCGGTCCTTCGGATGAGACCTAGCTGCAGATCTGTACCATTATGGTCAAACACAAATATATAAAACCATAACGTTACAGATCTGCAGCTATATACCGAGGTATACACCGAGGTCCCTTGTCGCAGTAGGTGCTGGCACGAAAAAGATCCCTCTCTGCTCAATGGCCCTAAGTGCCGAGTATAGGACAAAATTTGCAGCTGTGGTGGCAAGTGGTGGCTTCTTCATATGAGTGAAAAATTCTCGAGAGAGACGTCAAACCAAGTCAACAATGTTCATCAAAATCAAAAACCGATGCACAGAATTATGTGCATCGGTTTTTGATTTCGATGAACGGTGTTGCCATGATTACTAAAAATAGAAATTTCTGTGAAATTCCTTTAAAACGCTACTTTTCCTACAGTTTTGGTCTGATTGCAATAT
>NW_026926487.1:0-27755 GCF_032062105.1 Saccostrea cuccullata | reverse complement strand
TGCTTTTCTGTCAAATGAAGATTATATTTTGTAGTCATATCCATTTTAAATGATATATCATTTTAATCTCAAAGTTTGAAATTATTAAGGTAGAACCTATGTCGGAGAAGTCTTTGTCACAAGATTTTCAAACTTTTTATAATGATACATTAGCACTTGCTTATCAATCAGTTAAAAGCACATGACATGTTTCCTAGTTATTAAATGTAGTGCAGCCAGTTAAACATGGAATGATAAATACATATTGCGACTTCACAATTTCAGTCATTTTTAGGGGTACTTGTCATGCAAAGAATACCAAAAAATCTCAAAATTACTTCTTTAAACATCGTTGTTTTTATTATTTATTAATTAAACTGCATAAAACAATATTTCCCGAGAATAATTTTTTTTATTCAATTGACATAAAAGATAAGTCCACATTTTCAAAACTATCGGCAAATGAACTCTATTTATTTTCAGACAATTTCCCCCCCTACATTTGTAAATATTTTTCAGAAGTCTTTGTCACAATGTTTTCAATCTTTAATATGATAAAGAACATACCCAAATGATTACAAAAAGTGATTAAAATATATACCTTTCCCCACTAACTAATGAGAAATAGGCTATTTACCGATGCTAATATTCTTGACCTTTTTGCACTTACAGGGATTTTATTATCAAATGACTGTTTGGGGTTACTTTCGGATTAAAAAATGTTTATAAAAATTGTACCCTTAATTTAAAAGATCATATTTAATAGAAAAATTGTAATAAAACTCCAAGAATGTGCATATAGAGTAACAAATAATTATGAAAAGGAATGCACATCATTTCATGATAGATATCACAAAATGTACACACAATCTACAACACATACATCTTTGACTTAGACACATTTCATCAAGATATTACACTATTTAGTTGGCAACTGACGATTTTTTAAAAAGGATTTTTGCATTCCTTAAAAATAGTTACATGCTATTTACATCATTATAGAAAGTTGTATGCATTGTAATTTCATCACACAATATAGTCTTGACTTTGTCAACTTCATTAAGGTCAAGATCTATTAAATGAAAGATGGTTTCTCTAATTCAAGAAATATATTGTCATTAAGCATTATATTAAAAATATATATATATCGAATTAAGATTATTTCGGCATGATTTTAAATTGAATTCTGTGAATTTCAAAATGCAGTATTTTCTAACATTTTTATACTGAAGCTGTAAAGTACGGGGAATGACATTGAATTGATTATGACGTCATAATGGATCTAGCACAGGCTAAACACATTCACTAGTTATGATGTCATACGACGTAGGTTCATGCCAAGAAATCTCGCCCGGTTTACGCACTGATGAAGTCAATAAAAGTGTAATTGATGCAAATCACCCATATTCCCCAAACGCTAGCAAGACAATTTACGGCAGCAGATTTCGATTTTAGGGGGGGGGGGATCATAGGTTTTCAGCTTTTTTAGTTAAAGAAAATAAACTTGATATATTCCATCATTTATTTCTATCAGCGATATTTTTACATTAAAATGAAAATATTAACATAGCCAATCAGGTTGCGTCACACGGGTAATTGTTTTGACTGTAAAATTCCATATAGAATAAAAAGTCTTTAAAAAAAAAATTGGTAGTTGTTTACTTGAAAAAATATCTAGCAGGAGGTGTTAAACATTACCTGTCACACTAGCTGACACACTCTCACTCACAAAACGGTACCTACACGGCATTTTCTGACCTTTTCTATCTGTAAACAGGGCTACCCTCAAATCCACGTGTTTTCAATGTGTCTATAAACATTCCGAGTGTACCGCAGGAAGTTGCCCCCTATTACCGGGAAAAAAATAGTTCCTGTCGAAAACCTTTATCTGTTCGAAAAGTACATAAAATTTACTAGGCACAGGTACCAAAGTTGTAAAAATGGCTTGGAAGAGAATAGAAAAACGTCTCAAAAGAAAGGAAAATCAATTTTAAATGTATGGACCTACATGTGAAGAAAGGAAAATCAATTTTAAATGTATGGACCTACATTTGACTAAGTTCATTTTGATTGGTTAATTACCGGTGTGATACCTCTACACATTTAGTACTCCTCTCCCCTCTTGTTTAACCAGGAAATGATGTCAACTTCCGTGAATCTGGTACCCCTTTTTCCCATAATTCGACGCGCGCTACTTCCACAACTACCATGTTCATCGTACCCGACGTTAATTTATGTTCAGGAAAAAAACCTATATGAAATTACGTAAAAAATTGAAAGACAGCTTATTTCTACTGACAAATTAGTTTACAATAATTAATAATTTTGTTTTTCTTTAACTTACTTTTTTTTACAGTATTTGATAAATATGACCCCCCCCCCAAAAAAAAACAACAAAAAACAAAGAAGGGGTACAAATTAAGGCTTCCAAATAATTAGTTTTGTACCTATGTTTTAAACCCAGTAAAACTTAAGATCCCTCCCTCAAAACTGCTGACATTAATTGCCTCGCCAACATCTCTCGGGGGAGTTTCACAGATTAACGTTAATTCGGCTTTTATTGAGTTCGCTCTCCGGACAGACTGCTAAGGTTTTCTTGGCATGCTACGTTAAGTTATTAGTATTAAGTTTTTATTACATGTGTTTATTATGTTATGTGAAAAAAATATTAAATTTAAATATGGTCATTTCTTTCTAAATTATGTCAACGATAAGATATGCATACGATGATGGCTGAAATCTTTTTTTTTTATTATTATGTCGTTTTGGCATATTATTACTTAATTAATGCCATTGTGTCAGAAGTGTATGGCCATTTGTCAGCAAGTCTTATATCATTTCAACTCTTTAATGTGTCAAGTGAAAATATCTTAATGTGATACGGAAATTTTGCTATATGCTTGTGATTTGTTTACCGATCATTACACGTTATAAGTCGATGACGTTTTAATCTGATAATTTTCGCCCATCAAGTATGTTACATAAACTATTATTTTATGCGGTACCAATATTTTTAATAGTCTGTAACCATTTATCATGTAACAAGAAATTGCTCTCAGCTTTTTGTCAGTTGTTCCCTAGTTTTTTTTCTTTGAAGAAGTATAAAGGCTACGCACATCGTATCATATGCTTTCAAAGCATGATTTTTAGCTCACCTGAGCCGAAGGCTCAAGTGAGCTTTTCTGATCAAAATTTGTCCGTCGTCTGTCGTTGTCGTTATCGTTGTCGTTGTTGTTGTTGTCGTTGTTGTCGTAAACTTTTCACATTTTCATCTTCTTCTCAAGAACCACTGGGCCGATTTCAACCAAACTTGGCACAAAGTATCCTTGGGTGAAGGGGGTTCAAGTTTGTTCAAATGAAGGGCCACGCCCTTTTCCAAGGGGAGATAATCATAAATTTGTTAAAAATTAATGGCATTTTAAAAAAATCTTCTTCTCCGGAACCGATGGGCCAGGAAAGATGAAACTCATGTGGAAGCATCCTCAGGTAGTGTAGATTCAAGTTTGTTCAAATTATGACCCCCGAGGCAAGGGTGGGGCCAAAATGGCCGACCCAAGTTTTACATAGGAATACATAGGAAAAATCTTTAAAAATCTTCTTCTCCAGAACCACTGGGCCAGGAAAAATGAAACTCATGTGGAATCATCCTCAGTTAGTGTAGATTCAAGTTTGTTCAAATCATGACCCCCGGGGCAAGGGTGGGGCCAAAATGGCCGACCCAAGTTTTACATAGGAATTTATAGGAAAAATCTTTTAAAAAATCTTCTTCTCCAGAACCACTGGACCAGGAAAGATGAAACTCAATTGGAATCATCCTCAGGTAGTGTAGATTCTAGTTTCTTCAAATCATGACCCCCGGGGCAAGGGTGGGGCCAAAATGGCCGACCATAGTTTTACATAGGAATAAACAGGAAAAATTTTTAAAAATCTTCTTCTCAAGAACCACTAGGACAGGAAGGATGAAACTCATGTGGAATCATCCTCAGGTAGTGTAGATTCAATTTTGTTCAAATCATGACCCCTGGGGCAAGGGTGGGGCCAAAATGGCTGACCCAAGTTTTACATAGGAATATAAAAGAAAAATCTTTAAAAATCTTCTTCTCCACAACCACTGGGCCAGGAAAAATGAAACTCATGTGGAAGCATCCTCAGGTAGTGTAGATTCAAGTTTGTTCAAATCATGACCCCCGGGGTTAGGGTGGGGCCAAAATGGCTGACCATAATTATACATAGGAATATATAGGAAAAATCTTTAAAACTCTTCTTCTCCAGAACCACTGGGCCAGAAAAGATGAAACTCATGTGGAATCATCCTCAGGTAGTGTAGATTTAAGTTTGTTCAAATCATGACCCCCGGAGCAAGGGTGGGGCCAAAATGGCCGACCCAGGTTTTACATAGGAATATATAGGAAATATCTTTAAAACTCCTTCTGAAGATCCACTGGGCCAGGAAAGTTGAAACTCATGTGGAATCATCCTCAGGTAGTGTAGATTCAAGTTTGTTCAAATCATGACCCCCGTTGCTAGGGTGGGGCCAAAATGGCCGACCCAAGTTTTACATTGGGATATATAGGGAAACCTTTTTAAATCTTCTTTTCAAGTACTTCAAAGCTATGATTAGTGATATTCATATGGAATCATCCTCAGGTAGTGTAGATTCTAGTTTGTTCAAATGATGAACGCCTGGAGGGGGGAGTAAATTCAAGCCCGATGTGCTCAGGTGAGCGCTGTGGCCCCTGGGCCTCTTGTTTTTTTATTTAGATGAGGCTCATGTATAAATAATTATGATAAATTTATCTAATGATAGCAATATAATATAATGTACATTTTAGAGCCTTTTACATCACGTGATGATTTTTTTCACCAACGTACATGAACAAGAATTCCTATTTAGATCAACGATACTTCGTAAAATAAATATCATAAAATAAAATTGTACATTGTAATATATTATGGCAATAAAGTCTTGTTATGTTTTTGTTGCAAATAGTTCCATAGAAAATATTTAAGTATTTATTCATTTATTTTTCAGATGGGGACAATCGAAAAAAGGTTATTACTAGCATAAAGATGTATCTTTCGGAATAAAAAAAAGTTTTCTAAAGATGGTGTGCCTTATTATTTTTGTTTTTATCAATGAATCTATCTAATTATATATAAATTATAAGGTCAGTAGTTATTTTAGTTATTTTAGATAGTGCTTATAAGTACTTAGCTCTCTAAAATCACTTTAAGCTGTTGGCATTGTTTCCGGGTTTTTAGCTCTACTGGTCAGAGACCAAAAGAGCTTATGCGATAGTAATGCGTCCGTCGTCCGTCCGTCTGTCTGTCTGTCTGTCCGTCTGTCTGTCTGTAAACAATTTTTCAAAATGCTACTCCTCCTACAGTTTTGGTCTGATTTCAATATAACTTGACACACAAGTAGACTACACTAAGATACATAATTCTGTGTATCGGTTTTTGATTTCGATGAACAGTGTTGCCGTGGTTACTAAAAATAGAAATTTCTGTGAAATTCTTTCAAAATGCTACTCCTCCTCCAGTTTTGGTCTGATTTCAATATAACTTGACACACAAGTAGACTACACTAAGATACACAATTCTGTATATCGGTTTTTGATTTTGATGAACTGTGTTGCCATGGTTACTAAAAATAGAAATTTCTGTGAAATTCTTTCAAATTGCTAAGATGAAAAAAATCAAATTCTTTAATAATACAATAATCATAAATAAAATCTCGCCATAGGAAGACATAATTTCAGCGATCGATCACAAAAAAACAATCTATTATATGTAATTAATGCACATCTTAGAACAGGACATAAAACAAGGGGTCCTTGGAGATTCCAGAAGTGGAATCAGGTGCCAAGGAGGAATAAACATCTCCTGTTGTCTGGTGACAACCGCCCTGGATGATGGATGGATCCTATGTATTGATCAGGATGAACGGAAAATTCTGTAGTCAAATTCAGTATTAAAAAAAAGTCCTGAAATGAAATACATGTATGTCCGTCAAAATCATACAACATAATGCATTGATAGGTTGTATGTGCTTATAGATAGGACATTAAAAGACAGCAGAATTTACGAAATGTCGCAAATGTTAAAATTCCAATTACATCAGTTTATTTGTCAGTAGTCTGTTTCGGATTTATTAAAGAAAAAAAAGTACATTAGGAGATCGTTGATTAGTTGGGAGTAAAAACACCACAATAGGCAAGTGATTGTTGAATATAAAAGATAAAAACGGAAGAGAAGGGGGCGGAAAGCAGCTAGACGATGACAAAAAAAGTGTTCTTTGTACATATGTAATACAATTCAATTTAACTTGGTTGATTAATATTGTCTATCATGACTAAAACATCCAAATATGAAACCGGCAGATGTTTATGAAATTAAATATGGTACGCTCTAAAAAATTTTGCATAATAAATATCATAGACGTAAATCGATTTACGTCTATGATATATATATTACATGCTATATATAATAACAGTAGGTTATGTTGTATATTACAATGCGTACCAGAAAATTAACACTGATTAAGGTCATCCAATATGAAGATATGAAATATATATGTATCAGTAAAAAAAAAAGGATGGGCAACGATTACAAGTGTCCGAGTGTTGCAAAATTAAAATAAATGGTAATGACACATTATATACACCTCCTACTGGACTTTTACGAGAAGCACTGACTTTGACAGTTCATTTAAACCTGTATCGTGTACGGAGGTACAGAATTGATAATGGATAAGAAAATCTATCTAGTGGTCATAGTTATGGTGTTAGGGGCACTAACATTTGAAGCCTTGGAATTGAGGATAGAATGGTATCCTTTTATTCAATGACAACTTGTATATGCTTTGAAATAGCCCATTATTTTCTTTAATTTAAATGTTGAGCTTAATATTTATATCATTAAAGAGCTTCCGTACAATGTTCTGCAGAGGTGCTTGAGGACAGGACCCCCCCCCCCCCCCCCATTATAGACCCCGGGCCTTTTCGATTTTTTTTCTTAAACTATCCTTAAGTAACATATTTGTGATGTAATCCATACCATCAAACCGAAAAATTACGAAAAACAAACAGTTTATAAAAATTCGTATCCCACTATATATAAAAAGTTATTTTTATATATAGTGGGATACGAATTTTTATACACTGTTTGTTTTTCGTAATTTTTCGGTTTGATGGTATGGATTACATCACAAATATGTTACTTAAAGGATTTCTGACATGATTTTCTTAATCTTTTGTTTCCCTGTCAAAAATGCCAATCGATATCATAATAACATAAATAAACATGTGTTTCTATCGAGTCTTGTGTATATCCCGCGGTGTGATGCTGATAAGCCGGGAGGTCAGAATATGCATATTTCTTATCTGATAACGAGGCTCTACGTCATAGATACTCTTGAGTTCCCCACAGTTCTTTGTTTACTATTAGCGAAAGCACATGTACATGATGTAAAATGGTCTATTGCGCTGCATTTGGATGTAATAATAAGGCAGAAAAGGGCAAAGGGATAAGTTTTTTCACTTTTCCTAAAGATGTTAATCTCAGAAAGCAGTGGGCTCATTATTGTCGGCGAAAGGACTTTACTCCCACTTCAGGACACAGATTATGCTCTGATCACTTTTCGCCCAAGTGTTTCCAACAAGACCCCAAGCTTCTCGGTGAAATGGGACTTCAGGAAACATTTAGGAAACGTTTGAGAATAAATGCAGTCCCAGATGTGCCACTTTTGACCGAAGAAGAGCTGTGTAGCGAACAGACAACAGCAAAGGTCCGTGGAGCGTATGCAAAGCGACAGAAAGCAGAGGTACTTACTTGTTTGTTTATATTCATAGGCCTATTTATTATACTGTCACTGAGTGCAAATGTAGTAATTTACAATTTTGACATTTTTCAAATAGAAAATTTATTAAAAATTGAACTGATATATCATTTTCTTTATCCAATATTTTGTTTGCTTTACTGTCATTGGAATTTCCTCCAATTTTATTTACACTGGATACATGAAAATCATTTATAAAATAGATGACATATTAAATTTTTAAGCTGATTTTTAAAAATAAATATATGTACTTTTTTTTAATCTTGAATTTTATTACTGATATAAAATTGGATAAAAAAAACTTCTTTTTTTTTTAAAGACCAAATTTTGCATATCTCTGCTAAGCAACAGTACTTTTATATTAATTATAGATTATTAAGGAAGCACTGAAAAAGAGTAAAGACACAGAAAAACCAAAGGATACTGCAAGTGCTGTTACAGCACTTGCAATGCCTCCAAAAGTGTTGAAACAAAAAACAAAAAAGTACAGGCTGAACTTCGCCCTCCGCAACGCACAAGATCTCATCAAACTGACGAGCGTATTTTAGCGACAAAGCACAAGCTACGTTCATTTGCAACACAGACATACTCCAAAATAACTATGGTCCCCTCTATCTCATCCCTATCTCTTTCTCAAGAGCCTGCAAACTTCAGTGAGGTTGATGATTATAGCGATGAATCGGACAGTGAAGATAAGGAAGAATCAGATGATTTGTATATTCCAACAGACGGATCTGACCTTGAGGCTGATGACGATGAGGATGGTGAAGGGGAAGTACAGGCAACCACAGTCAAGTTGCGACAAGATGTCTCTCCGGTGGAGGAGAAACAGTTTTTGGTCAGTGAAACTGCACTTGCAGAATTATTGTCTGTTTGTAGGTATTGCAGTGCAGAATGTACCCCAATCATCAAATTTGTTAGGGGTACCTTTATCTACACTTCATCAAAGTGCTTAAACAACCATGAATTTACCTGGAGCAGCCAGCCTTGTCACAACACTTTACCATGGTCAAACCTTTTTACTGCCACTGCCATTCTAACAAGTGGCTGCAATGCTACAAAGGTATTACAACTGTTTAATAATATGAACCTGCAGATGTTCACACCTAGAACCTACAACAGACTTCAATCATACTATGTTGTACCTTCTGCAACAAGAACCTGGGATTTTGAGCAGTCAGAACTACTTCAGGCAATTAGACACGGACCTAGCCAGGATGTTGTTGTAGGAGGAGATGCACGGTGTGACTCCCCAGGATATTCTGCCAAATATGGTACCTATACCATCATGGACCTTGAGAGAAACAAAATTCTTGATTTTCAGCTTGTGCAGGTAAAATTTAATATACATATCTAGTTAACTTGCAGACTTTTGACTTATTTATTTTAAATTGATAACAAGAGGCCCATGGGCCTTATAGGTCACCTGAGCATTATGCAACAACTTTCCAGTGATTGAATTTGATTCATGTTTTAATCCAGATGCTATGGCATTCACAATTTTGAAATAGGCACCATTGATCATCATAACAATACACTTAGCAGTTGCTTAGTTTGTTTACTTAATACCCATAGGCAGGGTAGGGGAACAAAAAATGCATTTCAAGTAATCAGTAATATTCAGCATGATCAGTAATGCCCCAATCATACATGAACCCCTGACCCTTAGGCCTAGATCCACACATTGCACAATTTTTGAAAAGGTATCCTTGCTTTTCAAAAATATTTGATAAATACCAAGGAGCAGATTTCAAACAATTCATCCAGTTTTAGTATATAAGTACAGCCCCCCCTCCTTTATGGTACCCCTGACCCTTGGACCTTGAAATTCACAATTCTGGAAGATTAGGACCCTTACTCATCATAACTACATAGGTAGTTCATCTGCTTAATACCAAGGAGCAGAGAAGAAAACTTTCAAAGATTTAGTGTATTTTCATTGTATAATCAATAAAGCCCCACCCTATCACTAGAATTCCTGACCCTGGGGCCATAAAATTCACAATTTTGGAAGAGGCACTCTTGCTCATCATAACTATGCACTTATTTAGTTTATTTAATACCCAGAAGCAGAGAAGAAGATTTTCAAAGAATTCATGTATTTTCACTATATAATTTAAAGAGCCCCCCCCCCCCCCTACACCAGAACCTCTGACCCTGGGGCCATCGAATTCACAATTTTGGTAGAAGCACTCTTGCTCATCATAACAAAGCACTTAGTTAGTTAATTCAATACCCAGGAGCAGAGAAGAAGATTTTCAAAGAATTCAAGTATTTTCACTATATAATCTATAGAGCCCCCCCCCCCCCCCCCTTACACCAGAACCCCTGATCCTGGGGCCATAAAATTAACAATTTTGGTAGAGACTCTCTTGCTCATCATAACTATGCACTTATTTAGTTTATTTAATACCCAGGAGCAGAGAATAAGATTTTCAAAGAATTCATGTATTTTCACTATATAATCTATAGAGCCCCCCCCCACCTTACACCAGAACCCCTGACCCTGGGGCCATAGAATTCACAATTTTGGTAGAGACACTCTTGCTCATCATAACTATGCACTTATTTAGTTTATTTATTACCCAGGAGCAGAGAAGAAGATTTTCAAAGAATTCAAGTATTTTCACTATGTAATCTATAGAGCCCCCCCCCCCCTTACACCAGAACCCCTGACCCTGGGGCCATAAAATTCACAATTTTGGTAGAGGCTTTCTTGCTCATCATAATTATGCACTTAGTTAGTTTATTTAATACCCAGGAGCAGAGAAGAAGATTTTCAAAGAATTTATGTATTTTCACTATATAATCTATAGAGCCCCACCGTAACACCAGAACCCCTGACCCTGGGGCCATAAAATTCACAATTTTGGTAGAGGCACTCTTGCTCATCATAACTATGCACTTAGTTAGTTTATTTAATACCCAGGAGCAGAGAAGAAGATTTTCAAAGAATTCATGAAATTTCACTATATACTTATTTAGCCCCACCCTAACACCAGAACCCCTGACCCCAGGGCCATGAATTTCACAATTTTGGTAGAGGACTCAATGCTGATTACAATCATGCAAACAGTTTGACAGCTTGATGTCCAGGAGTAAAGAAGAAGATTTTTAAAGATTGCACTAATTTTAGTGGTTTTTGCCCCACCCCCAGGCCCCAGGGGGGCAGGGCCCATGAAATTCACAATTTTTGTTCCCCTTCACCCATAGATGCTATATGCCAAATTTGGTTAAAATTGGTTCAGTGGTTTCAGAGAAGAAGCTGAAAATGTTCAAATGTTAACGCACGACGCACGACGAACGACGACGGACGAAAAGTGATAGCAATAGGTCACCTGAGTTTACTCAGGTGACCTAAAAAGTATATTGTCACAACCCTTAACATTTATGTTTTATATTTTTTCCAGAGTAATGAAGTAAAGGGGTCTTCCCATATGGAGCTTGCTGGATTAAAAAGAGCCATGGGATTTCTGAAAGATCATGTCAACATAACAACCCTTGTGACAGACAGGCATTCTATGGTTAAGAAGCATATGAGAATTTTCCATGCAGACAAAAACCATTATTTTGATGTATGGCACATTGCAAAAGGTAATTTACTGAAATTTAATTTTTTTTTATTGGAAACTGCTTTACATTGTTCGAAAGTTTATCTCATAACTCATTTTCCTTCATTTTATATAATGTAGGTGTTTCCAAAAAACTTGAAGCAGCATCAAAAAAGGTCAACGGACATCAAATCCGACCATGGATTAAGTCAATTGCCAACCACTGTCATTGGACAGCTTCATCTTGTGATGATGATGGGGAACTCAAGCAAGCTAAGTGGAAATCAATTGTGAACCACATAGCCAACCAACACGAGAATCACTCCCAACAATATCCTAGATGTGAGCATGCCCCCATTGAAGATGGCAGACAGTGGATCAAAGAAGGTAACATTAATAATTTGTTCTATTGTAAATAATTTTCTCATTTTTTATATACCGATAAATATTTTGAACTAATAGAACATTGATAAATTGTAACTTCTTGTCCGATTGCAGGTTCTGTTCCACACAAGTTAATGAAGGATATAATCCTCAGCCCCTTCCTTTTAAAGGACATTGCCAAACTTTCGCCAACTCACCAAACATACAGCCTCAAGATGTTTCACTCAGTTGTGAACCACTATGCACCAAAGAGCACCCATTTTTACTACCCAGCTATGCTTGCAAGGTATGTATGCTAACACTTATTACTTGTGAAATACGTACTGAATCCTACAGGATCTAATTTGCATTTGATGCTTTTATGTATCATAAGTTTATAAATTTTTAATTTAAGATTGAGTGTTGCTGCCTTGCATTTCAATGAAAACAGCAGTAGACAACAGGCAATGACAAAGGCTGGTGAGCTGCAATATGCAGTTTCTTATCCAAAGGCAAAGAAAGGACTGGAGGCAGTTGTAAAACCTAAGAAAATTCCTCCAACATTTAGTGAGTAAAAAAGTATTTGACTTGTCAATGAACACAGTACTTGTAAATACACATTGTATTATTTTGTGAAGTTTCTTTTCAATTACAATTTAATTTTTTTTTCAGATTATGTGACCTTGATTAAGCAGGCTGTCCATGAACGGAGAAGTGTGGAATGTCCTTCATACAGATGGGCTGCTGATGATATTGCCGTGCTAAATCAAGATGTACCACTGCCGCTTACTCAAAACTTTGAGCATTTTGAAAAGGCTGCCTTGATACGCAGACACGCTTCAAGGTTTATTCGAACGTGACATTTCAAGTGCATTGGACTATTATTAAAAAGTAAAGACAGTTGAAATAATCCATTTGTATATTTTACAAAAATTATGATAATTTGTTCCGTAAAATGTACATTCATCATACATATAATTATCTTGCATTTTAATATTGACATTATACATGTAATTTATCAAGATGTATTATTTTTTACAATGAATAGAAATTTCACATTGCATATTTGAACCCGCAATAATGTTCTGAGGGAAATGCTTCTCGTATCTTTGTCACTACACATGCAGGCAAAATTTTTCTGTGTTTTTTCCCAAGGAAATGCCAGATCCATCTCACAAATCTTCTGTATGCAAGATACCTGTAGATTCTGAAGTTAAAAAAAATCACAATGTACAAGAAATACTTGTTGATTACAGAAAGAGTAATTAAATGGAAATAAACTGATATTTCATTGTCATAATTATTTTGTGTTTAATGAAGTTAAAAGAAATAAACTTACTCATGAGGAGGTTGGTTATCATCTAAAGGTCCAACATTCTGCAGGTATTCATACATGGAAACGTACAAAAGTGAAAACATGTCTATTCAGCAATTGGCAGTAAATATAGGACTCTCTGTTATACATTGGTGGTCCCCTGTCTCTGTTTCAGCTTGGACTGCTCCTATTTCTTTACAGCAAATGCACTCATCTACTGTTGGCATAGAGATGCAAAATCCACACTCGCACCTATTTTACACAAAAAATAATGTACTTTTCTCAGTGTATTGATCTTCTATCAATAATTTTGCAGAATTAATTAAATTACACTTATCACTTTAAACAAAGTAATTTTGTATTTATGCAATGAAAAATGCCGATAAATATAAAGGACAGAGATCAATCTAAAAAAAATGATAAACAATTAAAATATCTGAAAAATGATCAATTTGATGAAAAAAAAATAAATGAATTGTGAAATTAATTCTAAGATTTAATATTTTTTAAAACAAATAAATAAATATTTTAAAAACTTACCAATCAGTGTTTACCAATCTATTGGGAAATTCTTCAATATATGAGTTCTCCTCTTCTGAACCAGTGCTTTGCCTGCTGTCATTTGTATCAGCCAAAGGTTCAAATTGATAAGGTTTTACATCAATTGACTGGGAAAAATCTACACTTGGAATATCTCCTTCCAAGGTCTCCATAACTTTCTATATATTTATATTGTTTTTTGTGTGTAAGGAAGGCATATAAACACTGAATAATTGTAACGCATGATAACAGAGGAGAACATGTGGAGAGAACTTGTGACGTCACACCCTGTAGCTCATTATCTCTGACTGCTGAAAGCAGCAGGCAGCTTTTACTGCCGTCTTATCAGTGTGTGTGGTGAGAGTGGTCAGTAAAGCATTGATTACACACATCTACTGGGATTATTAGACTTATATTTAGCACTTAAAAATATACATAAATATTGTGTCAGAAATCCTTTAAGGATAGTTTAAGAAAAAAAAATCGAAAAGGCCCGGGGGTCTATAATGGGGGGGGGGGGGTCCTGTCCTCAAGCACCTGTGATGTTCTGGTGTAAAAGTAATTCGTCAACTGTGAAAGTCAGCTCTTCTCGTAAAAGTCCACTACATAATGTTTCCGACTTCGTTCAAGAACGAGCTAACCAGTAAAACAAGATGGCGGCGCCCATGAAGAAAACTGTCGAACTTTTCTATGATGTTGTTTCGCCATATACATGGATTGGTTTTGAAGTTTGTATAGTTTTTATTTGAGAAATTATATTTACTTACCATTTTGTAGATAAATTTTCTACTGTCATTGGTTTATGGTGCCTTTTATTCTCAATGATCATGGTGAACTCAAGGACTCTTTGGAAACGCTGAACTTTGGACTTAGAGTTAGATTTTGACATCGTTCTAGTTTAAATGGATGTACAGAGACATTATTTTGTCTTTGTAATTGAGTTTATTTGTCATGTTTGTAAAAAAAAAATGATTGCAAAAATGTGCACAGTAAATCTAGGTGCAGAACTGGAGCTCTGTACTTGAGAAATTTCGGATAGACATTTTAAACTCCGAATTTTATTAAGCAGAGAACTACAGTTCTTCAACTACAAGTATCGTGAATCGTCTGTGGAAGGAAATTTTGAAGACTCTCTGTGCATGACAGCAATAGTCTCAAAGAATGTGGGTCGGTTCAGGACGGTTTCCTAAACCTAGACAGTTACATGAAACAATGTTGTCCAATCACCCCCTCCAAAATGCTACTCTCCTCATGAACCCTTGGCATACAGTCTTAATTAAAATTGGGAGTTTTTTCTCAAGTTCTGATTGGATTCGATCGTTCAACCAATCAGCAATTTTTTTTTAAACATGATGATATCTGTGTTCGGGGTATATCTTGACTCTTCTATCTCGGGAATTATAAACACAAGTAAATAATGATCCGCAAGATAACATGCCATTCTATGAATAGCAATGGTGCCACCCAATTTCTGCAAAATTTGTGATAAAGAATCTATATTGAAGCTGTAGAACTGTACTTTAAATGACAAATAGACATAACTTAGTTAATACTTTCTTTTTAAGTATTCTTTAAAAATTTTGATATCATATATTTATTTTAAAGACTCTTCTTTATTTTTGTCAATGATTCAATCTGTGGATGCTTGGTAGATTCGAGATCTTGTGACGAAAAAGTCCTTCTTTTGACTGCACCATATGCCAAGGGTTTTTGACACGCTACTCTCCTCATCAACATCATAATAGCATATCAGAAACCCTTGGCTAGGGAAGATGACTGAGTATCTAATTTTTTTTTCATGGTTGGTTATTTCTTGTGTGAGATTTATGATGAAAGTACAATATACTTGTATAAGGATTAAACATTATCATAATTACTAGTAGAAGGGTCTTAAAATTTGCACTTTTTTCTGTTCAAAATCTTTTTTTTAGGAATGTTATATTTATAGTTTAATTAAAATACCTTAGTCTAGAAAGTAAAAAAAAACATTTAATGCTTACTCGGCTATATTAAGGAAGGTCAGAGTTCACATTCCTTGTACATCGTATTTGAAGTTTAATTGTGACGTCATTGAAATTCAACAAGCTACAAAAATTAATTAACAACATGATCATGCGTAAATAAAAACTTGAATTTATTTATTTTTTCGATTATTCATAAAATCTTGTAAAATTGGAATACTTGATAGCGATACAGTCGAGAAATAGAAGAAAGCCTTTTGTCAAATATGACGTCATCAGCCTTGACATGACGCAACACAAGTGATCCAGAGGAGTAGATTCACTTGTTTAATAATTACAAGAATGCTTAAATAAATATGATACCATTGCTAATTTTTAGACCTAATCATTAAAACTAAACAAAAATAATTTATTAAATACAATGTGTATAGAATTTGAATTTATCTAGTAGCATTGAAGCTGCACAGGGATAAGGAATATAGAGAATATCGCTAAAACGATGAGCGTATTCGTGATTTACATCAAAAGTGCAAGGGCACAGACTATTTTGTTTGAGCTGAAATTTGGAATATTTATTGCTCATATAGTATATATTTTGAAAAGTGCTGGGAGCTGATCTTGGTCTGCATATCATTAATTTTATTTATAACAGAATTTAAGCGAAGTGGAAATTTTTAGCTATTTTAAGCATTTTCGGCAAAATTTTAAGTACTTCGCAAACAGCATTGACTAGCTCCCAGCACTTTTTGGGTAGATGATATAAACCTCTTTTAATGTGTATCAATTTTTTTTCTTGAAAAACAAGCGTATGCCCTTGCACTATCTCCATTTCCTATATTCAGCTTAACAATTCTATTTTTATACAAGTCACGTGACAAACAGCTGATACCTGCGATATAACTGGTAATAACTACGGCCAAGTCCTATCCATTATTGATAGCTATATTACATTTTCTACAAGTATTCAGTTGCTTTGTTAAATTTTAAAAAGAAGCAATACATATTAAAATGGTGCAAAGGTTACATTTTCCATATTGGTCCTTAACATAGCTGAGTAGATCCCCAGGTGTTTGCTATAATTGAATATCACTGCAGAGTATTATTAATAATGAGCATTTAACATAAAATTTCTTTATTTTAGGTTTTGTGTCGATACAGAACAAAATGGCCAAATATGGATCTGCAGCTGAAACCCTTCTTTCTGGGAGGAGTCATGAAAGAATCAGGTTGATAATTCTTAAAATAGATAGCATCAACATTTGTTACAAATTAAAATACTTATAATGAATCTTACTTGTTGAGTATTGGAGCCATTCTTGTCAGAAATTCATGAAAGTTTAATACCGGAAAATAAACTGTTGGATGTTTTTTAATATGTTACATATGTATCAATTGGAGTTTTTATCCATTCAAGGAAGCTCTAAACACTATGAAAAAGTGCTTTTTGTATTTGGAGAAAAATCATAATAGATTATGAATATAAATGCTTTTTTGTTTTCTTTACCAGGAAACAAACCCCCTGCCATGGTACCAAATAAAGGTTCCTACATGATAAAAGACATTCAGAGACTGGGAAAATATTATGGAATTCCACTGAAACAACCCAAGGTTTGTTTCTAATTATCAAAGATCTCCCTTATTTGTGATATGAAGACAGAAATACAGAAACTTATTTTTAAAGGGATATGCCTTCAGTTTCTTTATTCTTGTATTTAAAATTGTATTTCTCCTAAATATTCATAGAGGAATCATGGTTTTATTTTTTAGTAAAACCAAAATAATTTAAATTGGAAACAAATACCCTGGTAAACTTATTGCATGTTCAGAAGTAAAAATTTTCATAAATATTTTCTTACATGCCTAACTATGCATTTCCCACAAAATTTACTTTACATGTACATGTAGATGAATAGAATGTTATTTTCTTGGAAGAAATCTTCCTGCAAGTGTTCTTTAAAGTGTCATGATTTTTGCAGGATTTTGCCAGTGTAATGTTTGGTACACTTCCAGTACAAAGATTCCTGACGGCGGTGGACATGACCAATCCAGAATACACCGAGGAACTCTCCAGACAGTTCTGGTTCCGAATTTGGAAAAATGTACAGTATTCCGGGCTCCTTGAGATACACATGTATCATTGAATTTATAAAATATTTTGTAAAATAGAAGTTGCATAATTTGTCTATATCGAATTTTCAGTGTGCACTTGGCATGCAGTATTTTCCCTAGGTACCAACAACTGGCAAAATTGACAGCTTCAATTGACAAAAATGCCATTTTTAAACAAAAAATTGTTATCAGGTCCACAGATATTTTGCTCATTAACCTCAGCCCCTAGCCTGTTACAACTGATCTCTAACCTTTTATGTTGAAACAAAGGGAAAACACAGGGCATGTCAAGTCAGGATCATGCTTGTTTTGTCAAATTTAAAGAAATTTGTCATCTCATGTTAAGGTTTTCATAAATACACATGTATCATGTTTTGAAATCCACATGTACAACTATAAAGGATCAAAGAATAGAAAAAATGTTAGAAAAAAAGGAAATGGAATGTAAGCATTACATTAGAATTTGAATTTTATGTCATATTCTCTTATTTATGTATTTTAAAAAGAAAGCAAGTACCATGCGCATTAATCATGTTAATTAAATGAATCTCCAACTTTTTTGTCTGTCCAACAGGATGAACCAGTAACTGAACCTCAGCATTTTGCAGAGGTATGTATCAATCTGCTAAAAGTTCTCTGTTATTTGTTGCCACTCTGTGTAATCTTTTTGATGTTTTAAAACCATCCCCATCTATATTTATAAATTTCAAAATTTACTACTTTTCTTTTTTGACATGAAATTATATCTCAAACTTATATATATAAGCATGCATTAAAATTTATTAACAATTCTTCTCTTCGAAAAATGAGCATTTTTTTTAGCAGAAGCTGGACATGAAAAATAGAATTTAAGCATATTTAGAATGCCCCGGTACCACAGGTGAAAAGTTTGTTGAAGATAAAAATTTCATACAGAAAACAAAGAAACTTGCTATTGGAGCCAACTTTCCTAGTAGTAGTCTTACATCCTTCATTTTCCTAATATATAGGCAGCTAAAAAAGCTGGAATGAGTGAGGATGATATATCCTCAGCTCTAAAGAGAATGAGTGAACCAGATGTAAAGAACAGACTAACTCAGTACACAAAACAGGCATTAGATGATGGGGTAAGAGAAAATTAAAGGGCTGTAACTCAATCTGCTTAAATCTACTTGGAAATGAATTTTATGAATCTGGAAGAAATTTAAAGGTGATAAAAGTGATTTTAAAGTAAATTTATTTAATAAAAGAGTTAGTTAACATATTTTAGAGGGTTTTGTTTTGCTTTTTTATTAATTCAAGTAGATGTACATGCAAGTATAAGGCTGACATATAGAAGATTTTTTCCCTCCGAATGAATACATGCAGTTAATTGATGAAAGCAATTTGAGTGAACTAACATATACATGTATTTACCAAAAAATAATAATAACAAAACCAAATTACCTATAAAGGATATTATTCAAAATTTATTTTTCTAGGCCTTTGGAAGCCCATGGATTATTGCACACATTAATGGGAAAAAGGAATCCGTCTTTGGGTCAGATAGATTTCCAATATTAGCCATGTTATTAGGCAAGTATGGGATATGAAATTTATGAAATTCATGTCGGACAGCTAGTGTTTATTTGTTTTCGTTTATTTAATTGATTCTTATTCCAGGATTCCCAAGGTCAACTGTAGTTAAAACCATCTTATCGTGGCATGTAAAATATGAATGTATCAAAATATCAAAAACCAGGAAAATGCCAGATATTTAGAACTAATTGCTCTACTGCTGTCTATCGGTTTGTTGGTCTACCAACTGTTCCATTCATTTTCTTCACAGAAGCTACAAAAACTAAAATAAAGATTTGGTGTACAGATTTGTCATAAGATTATCTAGTCTAGGTTCTGTTTTGGGTATGATCAAGCAATTTTTGACAGAGTTGTGTACCTTGGACTTCCAAGATATTTTCCATTGGAAAAATTCCAATAACATGGATTTGCAGTTCTCTTTCCTTTCATTTTCTTTGCAGAGATTTCACATACTGAAATGAAATTTATGATATATAGATTTATAAGAATATCTAGGTCCTGTTCTGTTTCAGATACAATCCAGCAATTTTGACAGAGTTACATGTTAAGTAAATTTCTGTAATTTCTCATCCAATAAATATCTTAAAACTAGAAATCAATCTATGTATTTTGAATTAAAAAAACCTACCTACCTACCCACTTGTAACATTATAGATTGACAGCTGCAAACAGAGATTTTTTTTAATGCACAATTGGTAAGATGCTACAACCCTTGCAACTTGGTGCAAGGGGATAGTAAAGATAAACATATTTATTCAATTTTGTTTCTAATAATTTCAGAGGAAGAATGGCATGGACCCTTAAAAGAATTATCGAAGTTGTGAATATGAACTTTTCAAATATGGAAACAAGAAGGATCTAATTCACTGAAATATTTTTTCTTGCCAAGAAGTCTGTATTTTTGTATAACTTCATAATTTTGTGATTTGAGGGCAGCATAAAAGAAATCATTGTATTTGTTTGATACAGAGTACTTGGAGTGAATGAAGAAAACTAATATTTTCATATGTAAATATGTCAAATATATTTAGTAGGATATTATACTTGTACAAGTGTCTGTGATATGTATTATGTCCAATTGAATAAAACAATTAGTATTTTAAGTCTTGCAAGCTGTACATTGTATACTATAAAATTACTCCTACAAGTATAAAGAGCCTCGGTTAACGTCTCGCCATGAACCTCTAGCATGCTGGAGTGACTGTAAAATCACATATTTTTGTGGGGTCAAATTTTCGAGGTTCGAGGGGGAAAAAAATTGGTTTATGGAGATTTGAATTAGTGGTTGGAAAATGTTTAGTAGTAAAACATATGAAATTTTACATTTCGTGGTGGTCATAAATTCTAGGGTCTCTCCATACCTCAAAAACAACGGAAATTAAACCCCACGAAAATTAGTGATTTCACAGTCTTCAACTGAATCATAGCTTTTCAAACTTTTTGAGTGGTGTTGTTTGTTTTGTCAATTATATTATCATGTTCAGTCTCATTTATGGAAAGCCTCATCTTCGCTAGCAAAGGGAGACGATCCAATTCACTCCTCTCCTCCAGAGGAAAGAGGAGTAGATCATCACCCTTGGCTAGCGGAGATGGAGGAAGTCTTGATAGAATAGCAATTTCAATTGAAAGCAGTGAAACCTGCTGATATTTATTTATCTTTAAGAACTAAAGAATGCTTTGGGCTAGAATGTTAAAGCAGTAAGACACTGAAAGAGAGGTTTATTATAGTTGAGCAGAAACAATTTTTTGGAAACGGTAAAGCTTATAGTTGATAAGCCATGAACAAAGACATGTACTTTGTAATCATCTTAATTGGGGGAGGGGGTGTCTTTGTTTGTGGACAACCCAAGTTGTACTAGTATGTAGGTATATAATCATGTTTCTTGGCTAACTTGTGTATGCAGAAGATTCAATGAACCAATAGAATGACACAATTACCAGGTATTGTTCGTGACTCTGGAGGAAGATGAGTATAAGGGAGATCAATGGAAATGACTAATATTGATCTCCCACAAACAATAATGATGAGTACATATATCTGTCTTTGGCAACTGAGCAAAGGCATTTGGCGTTACTTTTCTTAAATTAAAAAAGATCATAGTTTACCTATTAGGCTGTTTAAAATTAAAACTACGTTTAACGTCACCCGCGCGCGTAGGTTTATGAGAAATTCGTCTTTGAAAAAAACAAACAAATCGGAATTCCGTATGTCTGTTCCGGTTTGGTTCTACAATTAGCGTCTGAATTCTGCTTCCCGTAGTGACAGAAAATGTGCTTTGATACAGGCAGTTGGTGTCTTATTAAAGAAAACTAGTGAAATAAAGAGTTTGGGACCATAAATGTAAGTAAAAAATAGATGATTTTATGATTGAAGTTAATGACAAAGTCTGGTTTGTTGATTTTTTTGTCAGTCTTCGAATCACATGTTCAAACTGACAGTGACAGACTCTCAGTTCGTGATTCTATTGGCTGAACTTTTCATTGTATTTTGGAGTGAATCGAAAAAACTTTTTTACCGAGTGGAAAGTGTGTCAAAAAAACAAGATCTATATTCAGTGAAAAGCCGGTAACTGGAAATTCCAGAAGCCCCCCGTTTTTTGGAGAATACCTATACAGAAGGGTAGAAGCCCCAATAAAGTGGTAGAAGCCCCATAAAATTGAATGAAATAGGGTACATAAAACCCTAAGGTGATGCTTAAATGAATGATATTGATAACCGTAAATTTTTATAGCCAATTTTACCTCAGAGTCGACAGAAATCGGGCGCCATTTCTTCTTGTTTTCATATACCGTAAACCACGCCCGATCTAAAATCGCGATCGCTGAAGTCGTTTAGAGTAATCCGTGAAAATCATTACCATTATCTTGATCAAAAGTGAATAATATAATATATGATTTTTATTTAGAAAAAAAATATATGAAAGGAAAGTTAAGAATATAAATGAAGCATTAAATATTTACATATTTCCTAAGGCTGTTTAAAGTTAATTCTACGTTTAACGTCACATCTAAAGTTCAAAACCTACGAGGGAGGGAGGAAAAAAATAAACAAACAAAATTTTCAAACAATTGTGAATTTATTCAAACTAACCTATTCACTACATTAAAAACATTACAATTAAGTAATAAAGAGCATTTAATTAATATGACACCTAAGATTAATTTCCATAGCAGATTTTTTTTCTTAGTATGTAAATCAGTTTGAGTCCTATTGTTAGCAAACAACGTATTCTAAGACTGAATGTGCAGGAAAGTGACTTTTAACTAGGCCTCAATTGTCCTTTGGATTAATATTGCCACACGTCCATGGTACCCTGGAGGCAAATGCTTCTTCTTATGGGAATAGTTGATCAATATCTACAATTAAAATTATTGATGACAATATTTAAAACTGTTCATGTTGAAATATCTCAAATTGAATTATGTAGTATTTTTTCTTAGTACTAGATCTACTAGCATTAAGTTTTGAAAGTGTGAATATTAATATCTGGACCATAATGATAGCTGTTAGATTATTTTTAATACCTTGAATTCCACACTAAGGACAGGATTCTTCACGTCTTGGAATACCCCAACTTCTTTCCTTACTCTCCTTCACTTGAAAGGCCCTATCTTCGGTAAGCTTCTCCCTGCTCAAATGGTTAAGAGAAGTATTATCTTTTCCAACAATTGTAGCTATTTGTAGGTACATGAATTATAAAGAAATCAATTACTTTACTCATTACTGTTCCTTTCGATTTTTACAGAAATATTTTTAATACGAAACATATCAAATAAGATTTGAATGATGCTTTTCACGGGTGACTGGAAATTCCAGAAGCCCCTCGTTTTTTGGAGAATACCCATACAGAAGGGTAGAAGCCCCAATAAAGTGGTAGAAGCCCCATAAAATTGAATGAAATGGGGTACATAAAACCCTAAGGTGATGTTTAAATGAATGATATCGATATCCGTAAATTTTTATAGCCAATTTTACCTCAGAGTCGACAAAATCGGGCGCCATTACTGGTTTACTGTACACCACGCCCGATCTAATTTCGAAGCGAGCTGCTGTTTATCATCGTATAGATAAAGTTAAAATTATTCATTTTAATTTTAATATGTTTGTTATGCAAGATATATATCAAATATTATGTAATAAATATTTTTTTTAAATTAAGAACGTTAGCCATTAAGATAATTTAAGATTTTTTTTTATTTTTGAGATTTTAGAGAAATTTAGAATTTAGAGATATGATTATATCCAAAAGCTTCAAAGCAACAATAATAATAAAAAATAGAAATGATAATTAATTAAACTTATATGTTTCAAAGAGAACAAAAAAAATAAATAAATTTCAAAATATGAAAATACTGAATTTATTTTTGAGATTTTAGACAAATTATGAATTTAGAAATATAAAAATATGAAAATCAAAGGTTCAAAGCAATAATAATAATAATTAAATTTTAAAAATGAAAATAATTACTTATATGTTAAAAGAGAACAAAAAGTAAATCAATGTCAAAATATGAAAATACTGAAACCTGGAAAGAAATAGTAAATTAAAAGAATATATCAATTTTCAAATATAAAGATATTTTATTTCAAAGTAACTTTTTTATGTTCTTTTCTTAGAAAAAAAATTAAGATGTTTTAAATATTTTACATCAGTTGTTTACATTATGAATTGTCATTAAAATAAAAGAAATATGAATTTAAAAAAAGTAAAGTAAAAAAAAACACACCACAAAATAAAATATAACGGAATTTTTGATTGAATTTTAACTACGAAAAAATCTCAGTCTGGTTAAGAGAACTGAAAATCTTTTATCATCTCCTAGCATAGGTATTTTATGTAATTTTACATTTCATTGCCAGTTGAATCTGTCGACTAAAAATTTCCATTGCCTCTCTGTTCAAACTAATCCCATCTTCACGCCAAATGTTTTTATTTGAATTCATTAAACCCCTACATCTCCAAAATATCACATTCTGAGAATTCCCATATTTCCTCCGTAGTGTGTTATTTATGTCAAAAACAGTAGAATTGTACTTTCCTGGATCCAGGGTTTCACAAATCATTTGCCTAAACAGACTTCCAATAAATATTTTCTGAACCGAATCATTTCTTAACAGTTTTTCAATAATGTTTTGGATTCTTAACACTATAACCGACAGAGAAGATGAATATATATCTTTTTCTCCCACTTGCAGAAACGCTTTTAAACCAGTCTTAAACCATTAAAACCCAAAAATGTTTTTAAAATTGTATACTTATCATTTTTCCTAGAGTATATAGGGTTAGTATCAGGCAGTATTCCTCCCCCGCCAGACGGGTGCAGACCAGTGAATACTGTTTGGTGTTGTGTTAGATTAGGTTAGTTTAGGAATATATATATTTTTTTTAATGTTGCTAATTAAATTATAAATTCCTTTCTATAAAATTTTTTATAATGTTATTTAATTTTATGTCAATTTCTTTCATTTGGCTGTAATATGTTTATACATGAACAAAAGATTGACTAGGAATAATGATAAAGTATCTTTATTAAAATAAGTCTTTTTAAATTTTTTTTAAAATTTTCTTTTAATCTTTCGGTCATCTTTCGGTCCTTTGACTTTAATATTTTTCTGTTTCAAAATTCAAATCATGGCTCTACAATTAAGGAGGCCTCCACATGGCTAGAGCTGGGAACATAAGGAAACTTTGAATATTTTCCAGGTATTACTAATTTAAAAGGTCTTTATTAATTTATCATTATTATTAATATTAGTATCAAAATTATCAAATTCATATTTTCCTTATTTTCCTTATGTGTGTGCTAACGTCCTTAAAATGAAAATTTGTATTTAAAGCATATTACCATTTCATATCAACATTATTTTAAAAAAAAATTATATTACAAAATCATTTATTTTACAATTTGATAATGAAAGTCAAGAACAATTGAGCAAAGTCAAGGTTCAGTGTATATATACACATGCCCTGCCAGAGGGGGGTTGGTCAGAGTAGCTGAGAACAGGTGTTTGATCAAAAGAAGTTTATTGTCAAGTTGACCAAGTGTCAACAGCTGTGTATATATTAATGTACACACACAGGGGTGC
This sequence comes from Saccostrea cuccullata, assembly GCF_032062105.1. Lineage (NCBI taxonomy): Eukaryota > Metazoa > Mollusca > Bivalvia > Ostreida > Ostreidae > Saccostrea > Saccostrea cuccullata. Next base: position 2,452 of record NW_026926487.1, on the reverse strand, counting down.
CTCTTTATCCCAGTACATAACAACACAGCTAGCTGATGTGTAAATAATATTCTCTCCATATTCATACCACTTTACAAGTGTTTGCATATGCAATTATGCACATTTTATTCATTTTTATGTAACTTTTTTATTTCCTGGACCTGGATTCTAATAATTTCATTCTAATGGATACATATTGCTTTCTAATATCAATGAGTATAATTTGTTCTATTACATGAACAAAAAAATGATAAAAAAAAACCTCCCCCAAATAAAACAGAACCAAAAAAAAATTACAACAAGTGACTGGAAAATAATAATGAATGCATGAATACTGAATTTCAAATATAAATAAACAATTGGAAAAAAAAAGAAACCAAAACAAATACCTTTGAAATTAAATAAATTTACAACTTAAATCACTTTATTCATTAATTTATTTAACTTAATTTTATATTATAGATGATTGGAATTTTAAAAAAGGAACTTTATTAATTATTAATTGCCTAGTTAAATTCATTTAAAACATCCAGTCAATGAGTATTTTCACTGTTACAGTAATCTCTATCAACAGGTTAAATCACAATGTTTTTATGTAACAGTACACATAATCTATACAAATATTTTCATATTTTCAATAATGATTTTCGATATAAAATTCTTTTTGGTAGGTACAAACCAGTGTGGATAAAAGAATTCAAGTAGGCCATGAAATATGTTCATAATTAATATTTTATTTCATTTAGGCTGTTTAAAATTAAAACTACGTTTAACGTCACCCGCGCGCGTAGGTTTATGAGAAATTCGTCTTTGAAAAAAACAAACAAATCGGAATTCCGTATGTCTGTTCCGGTTTGGTTCTACAATTAGCGTCTGAATTCTGCTTCCCGTAGTGACAGAAAATGTGCTTTGATACAGGCAGTTGGTGTCTTATTAAAGAAAACTAGTGAAATAAAGAGTTTGGGACCATAAATGTAAGTAAAAAATAGATGATTTTATGATTGAAGTTAATGACAAAGTCTGGTTTGTTGATTTTTTTGTCAGTCTTCGAATCACATGTTCAAACTGACAGTGACAGACTCTCAGTTCGTGATTCTATTGGCTGAACTTTTCATTGTATTTTGGAGTGAATCGAAAAAACTTTTTTACCGAGTGGAAAGTGTGTCAAAAAAACAAGATCTATATTCAGTGAAAAGCCGGTAACTGGAAATTCCAGAAGCCCCCCGTTTTTTGGAGAATACCTATACAGAAGGGTAGAAGCCCCAATAAAGTGGTAGAAGCCCCATAAAATTGAATGAAATAGGGTACATAAAACCCTAAGGTGATGCTTAAATGAATGATATTGATAACCGTAAATTTTTATAGCCAATTTTACCTCAGAGTCGACAGAAATCGGGCGCCATTTCTTCTTGTTTTCATATACCGTAAACCACGCCCGATCTAAAATCGCGATCGCTGAAGTCGTTTAGAGTAATCCGTGAAAATCATTACCATTATCTTGATCAAAAGTGAATAATATAATATATGATTTTTATTTAGAAAAAAAATATATGAAAGGAAAGTTAAGAATATAAATGAAGCATTAAATATTTACATATTTCCTAAATGAAATAAAATATTAATTATGAACATATTTCATGGCCTACTTGAATTCTTTTATCCACACTGGTTTGTACCTACCAAAAAGAATTTTATATCGAAAATCATTATTGAAAATATGAAAATATTTGTATAGATTATGTGTACTGTTACATAAAAACATTGTGATTTAACCTGTTGATAGAGATTACTGTAACAGTGAAAATACTCATTGACTGGATGTTTTAAATGAATTTAACTAGGCAATTAATAATTAATAAAGTTCCTTTTTTAAAATTCCAATCATCTATAATATAAAATTAAGTTAAATAAATTAATGAATAAAGTGATTTAAGTTGTAAATTTATTTAATTTCAAAGGTATTTGTTTTGGTTTCTTTTTTTTTCCAATTGTTTATTTATATTTGAAATTCAGTATTCATGCATTCATTATTATTTTCCAGTCACTTGTTGTAATTTTTTTTTGGTTCTGTTTTATTTGGGGGAGGTTTTTTTTTTATCATTTTTTTGTTCATGTAATAGAACAAATTATACTCATTGATATTAGAAAGCAATATGTATCCATTAGAATGAAATTATTAGAATCCAGGTCCAGGAAATAAAAAAGTTACATAAAAATGAATAAAATGTGCATAATTGCATATGCAAACACTTGTAAAGTGGTATGAATATGGAGAGAATATTATTTACACATCAGCTAGCTGTGTTGTTATGTACTGGGATAAAGAGGCACCCCTGTGTGTGTACATTAATATATACACAGCTGTTGACACTTGGTCAACTTGACAATAAACTTCTTTTGATCAAACACCTGTTCTCAGCTACTCTGACCAACCCCCCTCTGGCAGGGCATGTGTATATATACACTGAACCTT